>NW_004444019.1:2162643-2209246 GCF_000243295.1 Trichechus manatus latirostris
ACAATTGGAAGAGCGTAGTCAATGTCACTGAACTGTGCATGTAGAAATTTTTGAAATGGTGTATCTTTGGCTATGTGTATTTTCACCAAAAAAAAAGGTTGAGAATTTAGAAGGTTGGATTGTTAACCAATGTCATAAAACAACATGTGTACTACTGTTTCATGAGAAACTATTTGTTCTTTAAACCTTCACCTGAAGTACAATAAAAATAAAAATAAAAAAATAAAAATAAAATTGAGTTGATGGCAATGGGTTTTATTGTCTGATATAGTGCCGGAACATAAGCCCCTCAGGTTGAAGGCACCCAAAATACGACTGGGGAAGAGCTACCTCTTCAAAGTAAAGTCACCTGAATGACATGGATGGAGTCAAGTTTTTGGAACCTTCATCTGCTGATGTGCAAGATTCAAAGTGAGAAGAAACGTCTGTAAACATCCATCCATTGTCGGCACATGTAATGTACAAAGTTATGAATCTAGGAAAATTGGAAGTCATAAAAAATGAAAGGGAATGCATGAAGATAGATATTAGACATTTGTGAGTTGAAATGCACTGATATGGGACATTTTGAATCATACAATCATATGGTCTACTATGCCAGGAGTGAAAAATTGTAGAGGAATGATGTCACATTCATTGTCAAAAAGAACATTTCAAGATCTATCCTGCAGTACACCCCTTTCAGTTATAGGATAATACCCATACACCTACAAGGAAGATCAGTTAGTATGACTGTTATTCAAATAACCACTAATGCCAAAGATGAAGAAATTGAATATTTTTACCGACTTCTACAGTCTGAATTGATGAAACATGCAATGAAGGTGCATTGATAATTACTGGTGATTGGAATTTAAAAGATGGAAATGAAGAAGGACAAGTAGTTGGAAAATATGGACTTGGTGATAAAAATGATGCCTGAGATTGCATGACAAAATTTTCTAAGACAAAGACTTACTCATTGCAAATACCTTTTTTCAACAGCATAAATGGCAACTATATACATGGACCTCACCGGATGGAATACACAGGATTCAAATCAAGTGCATCTGTGGAAAGAGACAATGGAAAAGCTCAATATCATCAGTCAGAAAAAGGCTAGGGACCAACTGCAGAACAGACCATCAACTGATCATATGCAAGCTGAAGCTGAAGCTGAAGAAAATTTTAAAAAGTACACAAGAATCAAAATATAGTCTTGAGTATATCCCACCTGAATTTGGAGATCATCTCAAGAATAGATTTGACACATAGAAGGGGAATGACCAAAGACAGGACGAGTTGTGGGATGACATCAAGGACATCATGCATGAAGAAACCAAAAGGTCATTAAAAAGACAAAAAAGAAAGTAAAGACCAAATGGAAGTCAGAAAAAACTCAAACTTGCTCTTGAATGTTGAGTAGCTAAAGTGGAAGGAAGAAATTATGAAGTAAAAGAGCTAAACAGAAGGTTTCAAAGGGCAGCTCAAGAAGACAAAGTAAAGTATTATAATGAAATTGGCAAAGACCTGGAGTTAGAAAACCAAAAGGGAAGGACATGCTCAGCATTTCTCAAGCTGAAACAACTGAGAAAACTCAAACCTCGAGTTGCAATATTGAAGGATTCTATGGGGGAAAAGATTGAACTCTACAGGAGACATCAAAGAAGATGGAAGGAATACACAGAGACACTGTACCTAAAGAATTGGTTGACATTCAACCATTTTAGAAGGTAACATAAGATCAAGAACTGATGGTATTGAAGGAAGAAGTCCAAGCTGCATTGGAGGCATTGGTGAAAAAAAACCTCCAGAAATTGGCAGAATATCAATTGAGATATTTCAAGAAATGGATCCAGTATTAGACGTGCTCACTCGTCCATGCCAAGAAATTTTGAAAGCAGCTACCTGGCCAACTAACTGGAAGAGATCTATATTTGTGCCCATTCCAAAGAAAGGTGATCCAACAGAATGAAGAAATTATCAAACAATATCATTAATATCACATACAAAGAAAATTTTGCTGAAGATACTTCAAAAATAGTTGGAGCAGTATATCAATGGGGAACTGCCAGAAATTCAGCCACATTCAGAAGAGGACGTGGAACAAAAGTTATTATTGCTCATGTCAGACGGATCTTGGCTGGAAGCAAAGAATACTGAAAGATTTTTACCTGTGTTTTATTGACTATGCAAAGGCATCAGACTGTGTGGATCACAACAAGTTATAGATAACATTGTGAAGAATGGGAAATAAGAACACTTAACTGTGCTCATGAGGAACCTGTACATAGACTATAAGAGTCAGTTGTTCAAACAGAACAAGGGATACCATGTGGTTTAAAGTCAAGAAAGGTGTGTGTCAGAGTTGTATCCTTTTACCATATTTATTCAATTGGTATGCTGAGCAAATAATCCAAGAAGTTGGATTATATGAAGAAGAATGTGGCATCACAGTTGGAGGAAGACTCATTAACAACCTTGCTTTCTGAAAGTAAAGACCACTTGAAGCACTTACTGATGAAGATCAAAGACTACAGCCTTCAATATGGATTACACCTCAGCATAAAGAAAACAAAAATCCTCGCAACTAGACCAATAAGCAACATCATGATAAATGCGGAGAAGACTGAATTTGTCAAGGATTTCATTTTACTTGGATTGACAATCAATGCCCATGGAAGTAGCTGTCAAGAAATCAAACAACGTATTGCACTGAGCAAATTTTCTGCTAAAGACCTTTTTAAAGTGTTAAAAAGCAAAGATGTCACTTTAAGGACTAAGGTGTGCTTGACCCAAGCCATGATATTTTCAATCACCTCATACGCATGTGAAAACTGGAATGAATAAGGATGACTGAAGAAGAATTGATGCCTTTGAATTATGGTGTTGGTTAAGAATATTGAAAATACCATGCACTATCAGAAAAATGAACCAATCTGTTTTGCAAAAAGTACAGATAAAACGCTCCTTAGAAGCAAGGATGGTGAGACTTCACCTCAGGAATATTGGACATGTTATGAGGAGGGACCAGTCGCTGGAGAAGGACATCATGTTTCGTAAAGCAGAGGTTGAGTGAAAAAGAGGAAGACCCTAAATGAGATGGATTGACACAGTGGTTGCAACAACGGGCTCAAACATAGTAACGATCGTTAGGAGAGCACAAGACAGGGCAGTATTTCGTTATGTTGTACATAGGATTTCTATGAGTTCAACCCACTTGACAGCATCTAACAACAACAACAAAATGAATGTGAAATATATTTATGGTATAATGAAAGTTATTGAATTCTGTGTATTCTTGCTAACCAATGCAATGTTTAAAAGTAAGTCATATCTGGACAGATTCATCAAAATATATTTAACAAGTGGATTGCCTTAGAGTGTTCTGTCTTTTACAATGTCATCAAATAAAGTAATATGCAGGGACTGGCCCTTCTCAGATATTATGAAATTAGTGTATGGCCATCAGCAATGCATATAACTCTTCAAAATGCCAATGTTGTCTTTAGAATGGACACTGTGATGTCATTTTATTTAAAAAGAGTAGTGTATCTAGAACATGTTCATGTCTTAACAGTTACATCTCATGGTTAACAATAGACCTGAATGTACTATATTATCACAACTGGGAATATAACAAACTTTCTGAAACTCTATTGCTTAAAGGAAATGACCTCACTGAAAGTTCCATGGAGTCAGAGGCCAACTCTATGAAGCTCAGCATCAAATCCCAAAGACTTAGCATGCTGTAATAGATATTTTTAAATGAATGAATGAACTGATGTGTCCCAAAATAAGAGAGATGAATTACAAAGGACTCCAGTAATTGAAACACCTGTGAAGAACACTCTGCCACTGTAGTTCTGTCTGATATATGAAATTCTGCTGCAAGAAAATTCATGAACCAAGAGTTGATGACCCTCTAAAGAACCATCTCTTTCATGTGCTTTATTGACTGACACTTGTTAAAAAGAAAAAAAAAAAGTTGATGGTGTTTAGGGCTTTGTCCTTGGCCCATTGTTCTTCTCATTGCATATACTTTCCTTGGATGTCTTTATTCATTTTTATGGTTTTACATGATACTTTTATGCTTAATATTCCCAAACATGTTTTTAATTCATATTACTCCCCTATGCTACCTACTCTCTAATATAAATCTGCCTGATGGACATATCTTCCTGGATGTTTATTCCGGAGTTGTTCTTGCCTCCTTTCTCTTTCTTAATCGGCAGAAACTCAGTAGCTAAATCTAACCAGCTTTTCTTCTAAATAACATAAAATGCTATTCTTTATTATTTCTGTCAACACTGACTTGTTTTAGGCACTCATCAACATTTTCTTGGGCTTTTACTCTAACCTCCTATCTGGTTTCTGTAACTCCAGTTTCATTTCTTCACTTTTAGTCTTCATATCTACATAGAATAATCCATTTAAAGTATGTCTTAACGTACCTCTGATTCTCAAGAGCTCCATGATCTTTAACCCACCAAACCATGTCCTTCATTACCTAGTCTGGGCTTACATTTTTAGCCTTATTTCTTATAACTTTTATGCTCCAGCAATATCAAACTTGCCATTAAAAAAAAAAAAATCTATCTAGAATAATTTTCCTTATCCTTCCAGTAAACTCTCACTTTAGATCCAAGTTCAAGCATTCTTTTTTTTTTTTTTTATAAATAATACCCATTGTATAACATAAAATGCTTTATATATCCAGCGGAAGAGTGAGTCACAATTTTTTTTTCCTATCCTAACACATATGTGAGATATGACATTCACCCAGAAATTCCTCAATATGGCAAGGATTCTCATGGTATGGGAAGCCTCTCCCTCTCCCCAGTGCTTGAAAGGTGTTTCAGTCAGAAGGACAGAAGCCAAATATCATTTCTGTTTCTGATTTTCCCCACTCTGGACTGGGTGCTGGTGTTCTTCACCCTGTCCATCTCACTCTCTGAAAATGACTGTACCAGACTTTGCCTCACGAGGGGCAGACTGTATCTGTTTTATATGTCTTTATATCTAAATATCTAGAACGGAACCTAGCACATAGACAGTCAATACATATTTACTGACTGAATGAATAGGTGGATATTACAGGGATAAAACAGGAATATTTGAGGCCGTATCTACTTGGGGCCAAAGGGTGTACTTAGGAAACTTGACTTTTGATTTATATTGTCCCATAGGATTGTTTGAGGTTATTACCAGTTAGTTATACCTGGTGAGTAGACAGCCATCTGGCAGAGTCTGTATAAAAGTTGAAAGGGGCCTGATAATGCTGAAGAAACTTTCTCGGAGGACCTGAAGGGATTGTCTCCCCTATCAAGCAATATGTGTCCTAGCTGAGTACTTTCCTTGGGAATTAAGATCCAGGGAAGTTGTATCTCTGACTGGGAGTGAGCTGTATCCCTGCTCAGCTCTAGTAAGTGACTGTGAGCTAATAAGTCATATTCTGTACCTATAGCAAATTAACTCCTCCATGTCTGTTGATATCTTTCCATCAGTCATAGTCACTACTGTGGCAACCCGGGAAGTATTTATATCATTTTAATTGACATTTTTTATTATAATTATCTGTCTCTGTGTTCTCTCCTTTAAAATGCTGTGAATTTCTTAAGAACAGAAACTCTCTTTTTATTAATCTCAATATCCACAACATTAGCATGTATTAAAACCCACTGCCATCGAGTCAATTCTGGCTCATAGCAACCCTATAGGACAGAGTAGAACTGCTCCATAGGGTTTCCAGGGATTGGCTGGTGATTTGAACTGCTGACATTTTGGTTAGCAGCCATAGCACTTAACCACTGCACCACCAGGGCTCCATTAGTATGTAGCAGGAGTTAAGAAATATTGCAGAATTAAGGAATGAATAAGATGAGTTGGGAGGACAGGTGAGAGAGAGGCTGTAGGAAAATAATGGAACCAGATAGTAAGGATTTCTAAGACTAAAGAGAGAGACATCCTGACACTTTAGGTAAAATAAAAAGTTAGTAACCTGTATTAGTTTGTATGGAGCCTGGTGGTGTAGTGGTTAAGACCTTGGCTGCTAACCAAAAGGTCGGCAGTTCGAGTCTACCAGCTGCTCCTTGAAAACTCTATGGGGCAGTTCTACTCTGTCCTATAGGGTTGCTATGAGTCGGAATCAACTGGACTGCAACAGAGTTGTTTTGTATTTTTTTTTAATTAGTTTATATAATCCTCACTGCTGTAACAAATAAACCACCAAATTCCAGTGGCCTAGCACAATTGTTCATTTTTGCTCACTTAGTAGTCTAATGCTGATGTCTCTATTCAGTGGTATTTGGAGACGAGGTTCTCCATGTAGGGATGTGAGATCTTAGGATCCTTCCATCCCATGACTCTACCATTGACTAGGGCCTTACATTCTCTGCATCCTGCCAGAAGATGAGAGAAAAAAGAACAGGGAAGAGAGAACTCGGACGATCCTTCATATGCTTTTGCCAGTAAGTGATATGGTTCAATTCTGTTCATATTCCATGGATGAGAACCGGCTCTATAGCATCATTTAGATCAGAGGTTGGCAAACTTTTTCTGTGAAGAGCCAGATAGTAAATGTTTTAGGCTTTGTGGGCCGTATGGCTTCTATTTCAACTATTCAATTTTGTCTTTGTAGTGCAAAAGCTGCCACAGATAATATGTAAATGAATGGGTGTGGCTATGTTCCAATAAAACTCTATTTATGGACACCGAATTCTAAATTTCATATAATTTTCAAGTGTCACAAAATATTATTCTTTTGATTTTTTTCCAACCATTTAAAAATGTAAAAGACATTCTTATTTCCTGAAACTTACCAAAAAAAGGGATGGGCTAAATTTGGTCTGCGATCACGACTGATCTCTGATCAAGATTTACTGTGGCTGGAAAAGGTCATCACTGTCTGAGCCACTGCCGTTAGTAAAAATTCCATGTTGTTTTGATAGACAGCTAGCTGTGTCTCTCTTAGTCTACTCCTCTGACCTCTAACTATCCATGCATACCTTTTTCTGTCATGTAGATCACACTCAGCCCCTTCCCAAAGGACATAGCACAAAATCTTATCCAATTACTGCATCCAGATCAAATTTAGTGGTCTCTGGGTGATGCCCAGTCCTTTCCATCAGACCGGTTATGAGTCCTCATGGTCGAGAGAGCTACAAACTAAAAGACAATATAAATGGACGGAGAAGGAGTGAGATAAGTGTGCTAAAATGTCCATTCAGAAAAGGGAGGAATAGGAAATACACACCAGTTACAGATCCATGACAACAAAGAAAAGCAGCCAGACCATCAATTGTGTCACCTTTGTCTCAGCAGTATAGAGGGTTCTCTGATTAGATTGATTCTCTTGAGGAACAACTTCCCTATCCATTGCTCATGGCCCCACTTCTCTAGTCATAGTTGGAGAAGGTGGGCTTTGGGGAGTATATGCTCCTTGGAAAAGGCAGAGCTCCATTCTGCTTTGTACTGGTATACATTTTGAGGTCCAAGAGGTGTTTTATAGTCATACACTTTTTGAATCCATACTTGCAGTTTTCTTGGCAATATACTGCCATCGTAATTGAATATACTCTCACTGATTTGCTTCTAGTCTGGTCCATGTTAGCAACCACATGCAAGATTCTCTCCTTGGCATAATTCTCAAGGCAGATTTATCTCTGTTTTTCTTCTCCTTGCAGTTTAATGGCAGCTACCTTGAATCCATCTGAACAATAAGTTTGGAGGATATGAAACATCTTTTGCATAGATCTTTGCTGCATAGCTGAGTTCTTATGTTTACCTGAGATAACTTAATGGGCCTGTGTTGCTCTAAGCGTATCTTATTTCTTATTTTTTGTGTTCTTCAATGTCTTATTTCTGTATTCCTATTCATCTTTCTTTTCAAACTAGCAAATTATTTCCTCAACTCATATATTTATTGCGACAACTTTACCAAACATGCATAATTCTCCGGCTCTTTCCAATCTCTTTCCTAGAGTTAGAAGAAAGAAGAGAGATGGTCTGCAGTCCAAATTAATTTAGGCAAGAGTTTCAGCAATGTTTTGCCACTGCGCTACACAAGTCTCCATATTTCCAGCCTCAAATATCTATTTCTTTACCATCCACCGCCTGTTTGTTTGTTGTGTTGTTGTTATGTGCCGTTGAGTCAATTCCGACTCACAGTGACCCTGTAGGACAGAGTAGAACTGCCCTATAGGGTTTCCAAGGAACGGTCGGTGAATTTGAACTGCCAACCTTTTGATTAGCAGCTTGAGCTCTTAACCACTTCGCCACTAGGGCTCCAAAAACAATTAGATACCCCTTGCCATCAAATCAATTCTGACTCATAGCAACCCTATAGGACAGAGTAGAACTGCCCCATGGGGTTTCCAAGGAATGGCTGGTGGATTCGAACTGCTAACCTTTTGGTTAACAGCCAAGCTCTTAACCACTGCACCACCAGGGCTGCTGTTTGCTTAGCCAATACTATATATTAATTTTATAGTTTACTGCACCTCATTATCAATATCAATGTCTACAGTAGGGCGATGCTAGCTGCAATAACAAATAATTTCTTAAATTTCAGCGACGTAATATAGTAAAAGATTATTTTTCACACATATAGTACGGCAGCTGACCCAGACAAGCAGTCATCTTTCCCTGTCTGGTTACTCAGGGACCCAGACTCTTTACATCTTGTGAGTCAATCACCTCTAGGGCCTTAAAGTTCTCCTCATCCAGTTAACGATGGCAAATGCACTTCCCAAACATCATAGGCCACAAATTGCATACTTCCTTCAGCTCTCACTCCATAGTGGGGACCAGCCACATGGTCTCCCCTGGATGCAAGGGGGATGGAAGGGACTGGGCCAAGTGTGTCTTTGGCTAGACAATTACTTCTAGGGGACAATTCTGTATTATGGTGGGGGTACATGAGTTTCTGTTGAAAAGCTAGTAGAGAATTTAACTTTTATTCTAAAACCAATGGCAAGCATTTGGAAGATTGCCATCCATTAATAACAAAAGCAGAAAATGAAAATAAAATATGTCTGAAGCATAATACAGCATATAGAAGCCTGAGGGCATAGAGGGATATGATCGGTGTATCAGTCTCACCAGAGTTCTGAACATATGAGACAGTTTTAGCAAAGCCATCATTAATCATTAACAATATCATGAATGCTGTTATTCCAAAATTAACAATCCTTTTATTCTTCATAATATTAATTCTTGTTATGTATTACAAGAACCCTAAATAATTACATTTAAAAAAGATTCATTTCAAATTCTACCAAACATGATTATATCTGTATAAGCAAAACCTGACTACATCCATTTTTATTGCAAAACTAAAAATAGTTTCCCTTTTCCTGAATGTTTCTTTTCCCAAATACTAAAATAGACTTTAAAATATAAATATTGCTATCTTTCAATTGTCAAGGACAGCATACAGTGCAACAAAGATTTGAATGAGACAGGAATAGAACACTGGGAAGTTTTTACCATGTAGGGGAGTGAAAATATAATTCAGTTTTAAAACAAACTTTATGCAAAATGAAAAAGTCAAATTGGAATAGAAATACACCCAATTTACAGTGTAACAAAATGTATGGATTTCATACTTGTACCCTGATCTTAAATGTATTTGCATCTATTTCTTATTTATTTAGTTCCATTTATTTTTCACTTGAATAAAAATAGACATTTAAAAAAAAAAACAAAAAACAAAGACTTGAAGATAGAGCTTTCAAACTTCTCATGAAAAGCATTCTTTTTCCTAGATGACTCCTTTCTTAACTGAGAAAGTGATCAAATGAACACATGTGAAGATGGTTACCGAAATGAAACAGCTCCTGTGTCCAGCCATTGCATAAGCACTTTGCCTATATACAATTTCATTCAATCCTCATGTCAACCCTATGATACCAATACTATTATCCTTATATTACAGGTAAGGAAACCGAGATGAAAAGAAGGTAAGTAATTTGCTAAGGTTACATCTATAATAAGCAGCAGAGCTTACTGACTGTTAACTCCTCTGACATAGATACACACCAGCTTAACTTAAAGCCACTTCCACAAAACCAGCGGATAAGCTCTCTAGTCCCCGTCTATGTAACACAGCAGAGGCAATCTTTCTGGAGCTTCAGCATATTAAACATGTTTTATGATCAAATCTGTATAATAATAATAAGAATATTTTAAACTACTTTTAGGGAGAGAATTGTTTTAGTTTGTGAAATATGATGGTGAAGCATTTATTTGTGAAAAGATAGACCTCAGGGCATGGCCCAGCCATAAAAAAATGAAACTGTGAAAGTTAATTGTTTTTCTTAATATGACAGGAGGAAAAGTAAATTGAGTTTCTAGAGAGTGAGGGGTTAAGGGCTCCTGAAATAATGAGATAAAGATAGATTGCAGGCAGGGCACCCATCCTGGAATAAATTTGGAGACTGGGGTCAAGAATAGACATTTAAGAAACACCTGGGATGGAGCGGTCAAGAGATTTTTAAGACCAGGAATGATTAATATGCTTTTTTTTTTTTTTTTTACATCTTTGCTGTGTTATGCTGTTCTCTGATTTGCCTGACCCTTTCTTCTGGACCTCCAACCTTTTATGTTAGTTGAAAAAATCTAGGAAAAGGACTATGATCATTTTTCAAGGAGGAACAAAAGATAAACAAGAATAACAAAGACAACAATAACAAAGACAATGATAGCTAATAACTATGAAAGACATATATTTTTGGTACCAATCTGAGGATTTTAAACATATATATTCTATCACACAATTCTTACATCAACACTCTGTGGCCAGTATTATTATCATCATCATTTTATAAATGGAGAAGCTACTAAGTCACACTGATAAGTGGTACAACCATCATTCAATATGTGGTTTCAGAGCCACTATTCTTACCTTCCTACTCGATTAACTCTGAGCTTTAGAATTAGAGTACAAATATCATCAAGGGAACAGTAAATAAACAGAATATGACAAAAGCTATGCCTTCAAGCACAAGTTTCCTTATGATCACAGGAAGGACATTAGATATTACATCACACAGGTGAAGGCTGAATTCACTTTTAGATATATTAAAGGAAATTACGATTCTACAAAATTGAATAATTGATGGTCACTCCATTACTGATATTTGAGGAGCCGCCAAATAATACATGTAGGTGCACATCTATACAATAACTACCTTAGATTTGTATAAAGCCCAAGTTGTTGAAGATTTCAACTATGTGCTTACTAGCCCTATTCTAATGTATCTTTGGGCACATCTACTTGAGGAGCTCATGTGTCTATTGTTTCTGCCCATACATACTCATAGGCAAACTCTACTCATGCATATTAAAACTATTTTGTCACTCCTAAATTATAAGCATACTGAATTATGTGATTAAGTTCATTATGGATGCTAGAAAAGCAACTCATTTTTAAATTTTGTGAAGTAGGCTTAAGATCAAAAATAACACAAAATATAAAAGATGATAAAGTAATTTCAGAGTTATTCTTTAAATAAAATAACTGCACATTTTCCAAATTTTATTAATTATTAAGACTGTTAAGAATAACAAGTTTGAATTTTGAGGGTTCAAAAATAAAAATGACCTCATTTCTAAGTATATATATTTTCTTACTTTTAATTTTGAAGGCATACACACATATAATCCAAAACAAAAACCAAATACCTTTGATATATGGGAGAGAGTCTAGCACTCTAGAAGATATATATATTTTTCTAGATGTAGTATATCATCTCTACATTTTTCCTGATGTAGGACTATTGAATTAGATGAAGATAAATCTAAAATATTTTTCACTGCACAACTTTCTGAAGCAACAGTCCTGGTACAAACCTTAAATAGTTAAAATAATTGATATGGTAGTCTCATCATCATTTTCAAATTGGCTATGTCTTCAATATAAAGCCACATATTTAAGTAAGTGTCAAGGGTATAAACTAGGCACTAAGATTGAAAAAAATGCTACAAAGATGATAGACTATTTCCCAGAAGGTCTGGAGTAGATAAAAATAAATAATGAAAAGTCATGAGGTATTATACAAGATAGCAGAAATGAAAAAGGGAACCAAATACAATAGTGAGAGAAGTGAAAGAATAATGTATAGTGGGAAAGAAATAATGCAAACATGTATGAAACCATCCGGTTGTCAACCTGCTTTTGCTGGACTGCAAGTCTTCTAAAAGGAGAATTTTGAAATAAAAGTCTTTATTATTTATTATTGGCTGTTACGGTTGTACATGGTCTATTAGTAGATGTCCTGGTACAGAGTGACAAAACTCTTTGAAGGCAGATCTCATATACTATTGTCCCCATCATGGTGATCAGTTACCAATGACACAATATAGCTATTAGAAAAACTACAATAAACTGGTAGTTACAAAAAGGAGGCTGCCAAGGAAGATGTATTAAAAAAAAGTTTCTACATCTGTGATAAATTAAACTTCATATTGAAAGCTCTCCCCTCTTTAGTCTCAAATGTACAAATATAGAATAAATATCAAACTTTACAATATCAACTCTTCCCTATCCTCTGTCTTCATTTGTAAATGATAATCATTTCTCTAGAAAACTTTAAATATATTAATGTTATAGAACATTGATATAAGACAAGTATCTGAATGGCTAAAAAACTGGAGAAAGTAATAATTTACCTAATTTCTCTCAATTTCATTTGAATTTATTTTCTGAATGTATAAACTTTATAATCCTATTTCTGAGTAATAAAATAATAGATTTTTATTTTAAAGGTCTATGTTGTGTGTAGGAGTCTCTCATTGGTGCAAATGGGTAAGTGCTCGACTACTAGGCAAAAGATTGGCGGTTCAAACCTACCCAGAGGTGCCTTGGAACACGCTTGGCAATCAACTTTTGACAGGTCAAGGTCTTGAGAACCCTATGGAGCAGTTCTACTCTGCACACGTGGAGTCACCGTGAGTCAGAATCGACTCAATAGCAGCTAACAACAACGACTAACAATAATATTGTGTATTAGAAAATTATAGTAGATGATTTTTAAAAATAAATAACATTGATGTATTACTATGATTTTAAAACATTACACTTTAGTCTTCTATAATAAAACAGTAATAAATACTTGTTTAAAAGTGGGGCATCTACATTGTTACTAAAAATTTATAATAATATACTTTATAACTAACTCCTTTTTGAAAATCAAATATTGTTCAAGTTAAGGATACTAATGTCCTGTTGAGATAATTTTTCAGCAAAAAAAAAAAAAAAATCTTTGTCACTTTCTGCCCTCTGTTTTCTGAATCATTTCCTTCTCCTTGAATACTTTTCCCCATTATCACAACACACTCCTCCAAGGATGGTTGTTATTTAGAAGCGAATAACAGGGTACAAATAATACCTAGTCCACTAGTGTATTCAGTATTATATGGAGAAATTTTGGAATGTGTAGTAAGGAGTACTATGATTATTTAGATATAAGGCAGCTTAAAAAATTTACACAAGTGGTATGTTCCTATAGCTATCATTTGGCAAACTGCTTTTTTTTCTCAAAGATATATTTTACGACGTATCCATGTTGATAAACATAGATGTATATCATTCTTTTCAGTTCATAGTAAGTATTCCATCTTATTTATCACCTTAAAAATTTTATATCCCCATGTTCCAATGTTTCCTGTTTCTATAAGGCTATTTAGGTAGTCATTGGCTCCTGTATAAGTGCTTCTCCAGGGCAGCAGACAACTAGAAGTAGAATAATTCGGTTAGTTGTTGCTGATGTCATACCACATTGATACCTGTGTATTCCGCCTGAATGAAAGACCAACTTTTCATACTCAGGGCACAGACATAATCCAATACATGATGATAAAATTTTTGTTCCTGGAGTGTATGCCATCTAGTTATAAAGAACACAGGTAAAGTAAATATGTGTGATTATTAAAATAGAGATAGAAAATATTACAACAATTTGAAGGTTAAAGAAATGGTTATATATATACATAGAAAAAAATCATTATCAATTCAGCCAATGTGGGAAAAATTTGGTAAAATGGTTGAAGCAAACAAACAAAAAAAACCCCAACAAAACTCAAATAAACAGAACCAAAATACTAAAATAGGTGAATCGATTTCTTTGACAATGCTAAATTGAAAGCTGCCGTTGGTTTCTCTTATATTACCAGTGGAAAGCTGGCAGCAAAAAAGAAGTGAGGAACTAGAAAATTCTATTTTAAAAAATAAATCTTTTAGTAAATTGGAGCCCTGGTGGTGCAGTGGTTAAAGCACTTAACTGCTAACCAAAAGGTCAGCAGTTCTAATCCACGAGCCATTCCAAAGAAGAAAGATGCTTTCATAAAGATTACAGCCTTGGAAGCCCTATGGGGCAGCTCTATTCTGTCCTACAGGGTCTCTAGGAGTCAGAATCAACTTGATGGCAATGGGTTTCATAAATTACAGGGGAAAAATAACACAACCCTGTATTATCAAGCAAAAGACCCATTAGTTGGGATAGTTATCTTACTTTCTGTGTGTAAGACTGAGACAGGTACCTATAGTCCTCCACTGTGGTATACAGATGATCTTTGCTGTAATGATCAGGTGAACAGAAAGCCACCAAATTAGTGGACAGCAGCAGTTCTCAAAGTGTGGTTTGAAGATCTCCAACACCCTTTCCCACTGTCTGTGAGGTCAGAACAATTTTAATAATAATACTATGATATTGTTCACCTTCTCACTGCTTGCATTTGCACTGATGATGCAAGGAAAATATGCAATTTTTACATATATTATTCAGTGACATTGATTACATTCTTCATATTGTACAACCATTATCATTATCTTTTTCTGAATTATTTTATCAACATTAATATAAACTCAGTGCCCCCTATGTAACAACTCCACTCCCTTTTACCCCTGCTAAACCCTGGTAGCGTAGTGGTTAAGTTACAGCTGCTAACCAAAAAGTCTGCAGTTTGACTCCACCAGCCGCTCCTTGAGAAACTCTATGGGACAGTTCTACTCTGTCCTGTAGGGTTGCTATGAGTCGGAATCTACTCGACGACAACGGGTTTTTTTGGACCACTAATAAGCTTTGGTTTCTATTTACCTATTTTATATAAGTGAGATCAACAGTATTTGTCCTTCTGTGACAAATAATTTCACTCAGTATAATGTTCTCAAGGTTCATTCATGTTGTGGCATGTATCAGGACTTCATTTCTCTTTATGGCTGAGTAATATTCCATTGTACGCATACACTACATTTTGTTTATCCATTCACCTGTTGATGGACATTTAGGTTGCTTTCACTTCTTGGCTATCACGAATAGTATACTGCAATGAACACTGGTGTACAGGTTTCTGTTTGCATTCTTGCTTTCAATTCTTTTGAGTATATACCTAGGAGGGGAATTGCTGGGTTATACGGTAGTTCTATGTTCAACCATTTGAGGAACCTCCAAACTATTTTCCACAGGAGCTGTACCATTTTGCATTTCCATCAGCAATGGATGGGGGTTCCAGTTTTTCCACATCCTCGCCACACCTGTTATTTTCCATTTTTTTCGATTATAGCCATTCTAACGGAGGTGAAATGTTATCTAATTGTGGTTTTGATTTTCATCTTCCTAATTCGCATCTCCCTATAGGGTCACTATGAGCCAGAATTGACTCTATGGCAATGTTTTTTTTGGTTTAATGGCTAAAGAAATTGAACAAGTTTTCATGTGCTTGTTGGCCATTTATATATTCTCTTTGGTGAAATGTCTATTCAAGTTCTTTGCCCATTTTTTGATTAGGTTATCTTCTTGCTGTTAAGTTGTAGAAGTTTTATGTATATAAAACTTTTTACATATGTTTATATATATGTAGATTTATATATATAAATTTTTATATATGAATACCTATACTTATTTATTTGGATATTTATGTATTTTGGGTGTTAATGATTCTCCCAAATTTTCTCCCAATCTGTAGGTTGTCTGCTTTGTTGATAAAGTCCTTTGAGAACAAAAATATTTAATTTTTATGAGGTACCATTTATTTGTTTTGTAGTTTGCTGCTCATGCAAGTACTTGACTTTTTAATAATGTATGTGATAAAAAGGAGAGTATGCATAAAATACTTCTGCTGCATGCTGAAGTATGATGGTTGCCTCAAGAAAAAGCACTGTGCGATTATCTGTCTTATGAGACCAGCTGTCTGCTTTTTTTATGGAACACAATTTTTACTTGAAAGAACAACTGAAATTCGAATTATGGTTATAAAATCTTAGGTACTAGGTAGACATTTTCTCAAAAAAAATGAAATGAGATTATCACTTAAAAACAGCTAATAATATTTGTTGCCAATGATAAATTTTGAGGTTTCAAGCAAATATGAAAGTTTTGGAAAAATATTTTCAAAGGAAATATTTTACAAAGGAAAATTTTTGATATTTTGAATTGCTGAATTACTTAAGGAGTTATACTTTCCAAAGGATTGTATGAAATCATGCATAGGTTAAAGATCAATTTTAAATGCAAGATGGACCAATGGATTTTAATTTAACAGAGTATGAAGACTTCACTTAAGTTGTTTCAAATTCCACATTTTAAATAACATTTAATGATCTATTACTTGCAAATTTTAGTGTAATACCAAAGAAGAATATTCCCAATTATCTGAAAAGGTTATTAAAATACTCTTATTTTTTTCCAAGGACTTCCTGAAAGGTGCAAGCAGCTAACACCATCAGCTGCTAACTGAAAGGTTAGAGGTTCTAGTGCATCTAGAGATGTCTTGGAAGAAAGGCTTGGTGATCCACTTCTGAAAAAATAGTCACTGAAAAACTATGGAGCACAGTTCTGAGTTAAACCTACGGAGCACAGTTTTGAGTTAAACCAACAGCAAATAATTTTTGTTTAGCTTTTCCATATACATATTTGTGTGAGGCCAGAATTTCTTCAATTACTTCAGCATAACAATATGCTGGACAGACTGAACAAAGAAGATTGAAAAATGGGGAATTTTTAAACCTCGTTCAGTATCACACAGTCAATAATTTGCAAAAATTTGTCTTAAAAGTCTGTATTCTCAACCAATCCAATATAATGCCTCTCTTAGGAAATGTGGTTCTAAGTGAATTGGCTTGATCTTAGGGATTGGTGAGGGAAGCAGAGTAAAAATACAGAGAAATTCCAGTAGTCCTCACTAGCCTTAACCCTAATAATAAGAAAAATGTCTCTTATTTTCCCACAGGCATATTAGATGTTATACAGAGAGATACTGTTGCAAGAATCTTTAAGCTATATATAGTGGTTAAATAACCCAATATTGCAAAGTGAGTATAAAATTAAATGTCACTGGAAGTAAATAAAATAGGACTTTTAAGAGGAAAGATCAAGAAAAGACCAGATTTAGAACTGGCCTGCAGATATCTAAAGACCACATTTTGATTTTTTTGTTTTTGTTTTATGCTCATTCTTATAAGCAAAAAAAGTGTCCTACTTTTATAGAATTAAAAATAGAAAAATTCATGTTTTAAAAATTATCAAAATAGCAGATAACTATATAAATCACTGAAAGAGTGTATCCTTTCCAATGGATTTACTACCTAGTAACTGCTCATAATTCACTTAATGATCAGTTAACAGATCATTAAGTATTTGACAAAGCAGGTAGGGAGAAAAGAACTTGTCAGTTAAAGAAGTGTTAGGAAGCATTGCTAACTGTGAATCACTAAAATACATAGAGCAAAACTTTTCTTTATTAGGAATGAATCATGCCTGACTATTTGTTGATCAATAAGATATATCTTATACATCGCAAAGCAGAAACACATTATAAATAAACTCTTCAACTTAATTGGAATATCACTTAAAATTTTATAGTCTATGAGAAAGTAAAGTAGACTACGGGAGAGTCAAGAAAAATAAAGGAAATATATTCCAGTCCCAATTAAATGATTTTAAATGGAAATTCTACCTTTTTCTTTTTATTGTACTTTAGAATAGAGTTTACAGAGCAAATTAGTTTCTCATTGAACAGTTAATACACATATTGTTTTGTGACATTGGTTGCCAACCCCACGACAAGTCAACACTCTCCCCTTCTCAACTTAGGTTCCTCATTACCAGCTTTCCTGTCTCCTCCTGCCTTCTCGTCCTTGCCCCTGGGCTGGTGTGCCCATTTACTCTTGTTTTGTTTTATGGGTTTGTCTAATCTCTGGCTGAAGGGTGAAACCTCAGGAATGACTTCAGTACTGAGTTAAAAGGGTGCCCAGGGGCCATACTCTCAGGGTTTCCAGGCTTCGTAAGACCAGTAAGTCTGGTCTTTTTTGTGAGTTAGAATTTTGTTCTATATTTTTTTCTAGCTCTGTCCAGGACCCTGTATTGTGATCCCTGTCAAAACCGTCAGTGGTGGTAGCCAGGCACCATCTAGTTGTGCTGGACACAGTCTGGTGGAGGCGGTGGTAGTTGTGGTTCATTCTGGACTAATCTTTCCCTTGTGTCTTTGGTTTTCTTCATTATCCCTTGCTCCAGACAGGGTGGGACCAGTGGAGTATCTTAGACGGCCACTCACAATCTTTTACGACACTAGATGCTACTCACCAAAGTAGGACGTAGAACATTTTCTTTATAAACTATGTTATGCCAGTTGAGCTAGATGTCCCCTAAGACCATGGTCCCCAGCCCTCAGCCCAATAGTTCAGTCCCTCAGGGAGTTTGGATATGGCTATGAAGCTGGAAATTCTACCTCTTGGTGTGGTTATTTGAACAAGATATTTAGAAATCACTGGTGATCTTTTACCTGCAATTGTCAATGTGATTTTTGTCCACTGCCTTAGATGGTATAAACGATCCCCAGTTATTGATCTCTATAACTTTTATGCAGCCAGTAAAATTCTTGATTGGTCCAGAAATCTAAGAAAAACAGAAGGAGAGAAAGCGGAAGAAGGAGAGTGAGAGAAAGACAATTTATATGATTTTCTTTAATGTATTTTCCTCGCAGCAAATTGGCCAGTGTGTGCTATTGGATTGAGGAGCTGATTTGATTTATTCAATGTATTGATAGTACAGTAATTCATTTCATATACAGCACTTGAAAAATTATAGAAAAAAGTACCACACAACTAATCAAAAATTATCTGGAGTCTGTATGTTCTTATTACTGTACAAATTACTCACATTCACTTATAAATGAGTAGAGGAAATTTAATATAGCCGAAAGTTTTTATAATTACAGTGATTTATCAATGAAAAATAGAAACAAAAAGCTGATACACTCATCCTTCCCATCAAGACATCGCACTTTTCCATCTTTTCCCTCTATTCTTTGCCTTTTTTTTTCTTTCAGACACCAGTTACATAGATGTTTCATCTGCAGCTATTCAAACATCAGGAAATATTGCTCATTCAGGGGCAAAGGAAACACAGGAGAAGCTAGAAATATTTGTGATATCCTGCAGCCCTGATGCTGTCTGTGTGTCCTTTGTGTTAGTTGTGTGGTCTATGCCCCTTAGGAATACCTTAGGCAAACGGCATCTAGAAAGATTGCCAAAGAGTCAAGAACAAAAAAGAGAAGATAGGGACATTGGAAAACACTTATTTTAATGAACAAAAATAACTTCTTAAAGATGAACAAGCCTATGGTTTTTCAATCTTTTCACCTTGAGCAAACAATAAAAACTAGTTACCATCAAATGGATTCCAACTCATGGTGACCCCATGTGTGTCAGAATAGAACTGTGCTTCATAGGGATGATCTTTCACAAGTTGCCAGGCCTTTCTTCTGAGGCATCTCTAGGTGAACTCGAACCTCTAACTTTTTCTTAGCATTTGAGCTCATTAATTGTTTGTACCACCCAGGTACTCCTGAATAAACAATATTATACCAGTAATTTAATGTCTACTAAAATTTGCATTTATGTGGAAAAGAGAAATAAAAATTAGAAAGGAGCACAGGTCAAAATTCAATAGTTAGAAATAAACATTCTTTTCAGATTCTTTCCTCTGTTAGGATTTCAATACTATTAAAAATTTCAAGCTAAGATGGACCACCAGGATAACTACTAAATTTACACACTGACAAATAAGTTACCTAACTTGATACTTGAATTAAGAATAGACACTATTCGTATTTTCAAGACTTGTTTTCTCATTGACTATAGTGTTGCAAATAAATAAATGATATGATAATTTAGTTGCCTTGTTTTTTAGATCTAGAGTGAATATATTTTATCTCATCTTTTAACACATAGTCTCAGTTTTAAAATCTTAATTTTTTTCTTCTTCTTCCTGATACAGGCTCAGATGTACTGCAAACCCTCTCAACAAGTAATACTCTGTCAAAAGTCAAAATGATTAAACTAGAAAATAAAACAATATTTCACAGAGTAAGTTTACAAAGAAGTCAAGTTGATTCAAAGGAACACAGAAACATTTGACTCTTTACGTGCTTCAGACAGGAAACTATTGATTTGTAATTGTTAGCTTAAAGTTCTTATGGGCTTCATTAATCTTTTAGTTTCTTTAACTTTTATTTTTATCACAGTTATACATGAACCTAGTTTATTTTTAAAGTAAAGTGTATATCTATCTATCCTGAAACATCACAAACTTGCAAATTAGTACAATTTATAATTAACAAATTAAATATAAAATGAAGTGGTCATAGAAGAACGCTTTTGATTATAATGAATATGAAGGTGAGAATTTTATTTTGACATAGTTTGACATAGTTCAGCAAGGCATAAAAGTACATGTGTATTTAAATAAATATTTTTCTCTATTCATGAAGATTCTTACTATATTTGAGGATAGAGATTAAGGAGAAATTTACAGCTTATTAAATAAATACCAGATCACCAGAGAGCTATGAAAAGTGCTCTAAAAAGGAAATGGTTCTGTGACTATGCTACTGAGATACTTCTTAGAATTTTACGGTTTGATTTCATTCACCTATTCTTAATTTTTAAAAATAAACATTAATTTATTTTTTGGAAAAATAGTAAGAAATTTTCTACAGCATTAGCCTTTAAATTTGAATGGATTCAAAATTCTTTCACTTCCTATGTTTTAATAGACTTCCATCCCTCCAATTCTCTCACGCATTACTTCTGGCAGTCTTGTTTAGGATGAGTTAATTGTTCTCCACAACAAATTCGCATTAAGTTCATTTTCACTTTGAATATTGTCTTTGTCATCTAGTGCTGCTACAACAGAAATACCACAAGTGGATGGTTTTAACGAAGCGAAGTTTATTTCCTCATAGTCAAAGTAGGCTAAAAGTCCAAATTCAGGGCATCAGCTCCCGGGGAAGCCTTTTTCTCTCTGTCGGCCTTCTCATCAGTGTTCCCCCACGCTAGGAGCTTCTCGGCGGCGCAGGGACCCCGGTCCAAAGGACGCGTGCTGCTCCCGGCACTGCTTTCTTGATGGTATGAAGTCCCCCAGTCTCACTGCTCACTTCTTTTATATCTCAAGAGATTGCCTCAGGACACAATCCAGTCTTGTAGATCAGGTCCTGCCTTACTAACACAACTGCCACACACCCTCCCTCATTAACATCATAGAGGCAGGTTTACAACATACAGGAAAATCACACAGTACCAAGAATCATGGCCTAGCCAAATTGATACACACATTTTGGGGGGGACATAATTCAAACCATGACAAATACGGAAATACTATTTTGCAAAAAATAATTGAAACTTGAACCCAGAAAGGTAGAGCCTGAATACTAAACAGCGAGCACATGGTGTTTGGAAACTTCAGTGTTGGGAAACTTCTTGAATTTTCTTAGTTTAGAATAATCTGGTTAATTAGGTTTCTGAAACACAATTCCTAAAAGTAAAAGGGAAATGTAGCCCACATAATTAACAAAAAAAGTTATAACGTAACACTATATGATAGATTTAAGAAACAATGAAAAATCCACACTAGATTATAGGAACGGTACTGTTTCATATTATGTTCATTGAATGAAAAAAAATTGTACTGGCGTGTGCTGCTATGATTTCTGAAATCCAGTTCTTACTTTTATCCAAGACAAATCATGAAATAATGACTCCCAGTTATTTCCTCACAGCAACAACAATATATAATTCATAATATTAAGTAATAATAACAAAAGAGTTCTCAATTTCTTCATTTCAAACCTGAGTTGTCTCAAAGTTCTAAATAAATCTTCAATATTTTTTTCAACCTTAATACTAACAGAAAAATATGTCATTTTGTCTCTGGCATTTCATGGAACTTTCAAAGAAAGGGAATAGAGGAGGCAGGTGTTGTGTCATGCTAGACGTTTGAATATATTTCTGTTTGTATTAGTTTCCTATTGCTGCTGTAACAAATTAATACTTAAAACAATAAAAATTTATTATCTTCTTGTTCTGGGGAGATCAAAAGTCTAAAATAGGCCAGTAGGGCTATGTTCTTTTTGGAGCCTATGGGTTAGAATTTGTCTCCTTGCCCATTTCAGCTTCCGGAAGCTGCCCTCATTCCTTGTCTCATGGCCCTGAATCACTGCTGCCTGTGCTCACATCATCATATTGCCTTGTCTGACTCTAACCCTCCTGCCTCCCTTTTATAAGGACCATAGTGATTACACTGGGCCCACATGTATAATACAGGATAATCTCCCAACTTCAGCATCCTTAATTCAATCACATCTGCAAAGTCTCTTTTGCCATGCAAAATAACATTTCTCAGGTTCTAGGAATTAGGAGGTAAACATCTTTGGTCAGCAATTATTTGGTCTACTATACTCTTTATTCTCATATTTAATCCATAGTTTAACTGAGGATAGAATTCCAGGTCATAAATAAATTTTCTCCAGAATATTAAATATTAATGCATTATTCTATTTTTTTCTAGTTCTACATGTTGCACCGTAGAAGTCTGGTGGCATTGTGTTTCCTAACTCTTTGTGTGATTTTTTTTTTTCTCACTCTGAAAGTTCTTAGAATTTTCTCTTTATCCTGAGATTTCTGAAATTTCTAATAATATGTATTCATATTTTAATTCTATTTTAATTCATTATTCAGGTGAATAATAAATTAGAAATATAACTTGAGACTTGGAATAATGTTTGAATTATATTCTTGATGATTAATTTCTTTCCTTTTACTTTATTCTTCATTGAAGAAAGTATTATTTGTATAATGGACCACCTGGAATGATTCTCTAGTTTCCTTTTTCTTCTCTTTATTTTACGAGTTCAGCTGCTAATCAAAAGGTCGGCTGGAATCCATCATCCGCTCCTTTGAAACCCTATAGGGCAGTTCTACTTTGTCCTATAGGGTCGTTATGAGTCGGAGTCAACTCAACGGCAATGATTTTTTTTTTTTTTTTTGATGACAGTCCCTGAAATGTAGTATCTTCCAATTCTTCTATTGAACGTTTTACTTCAGCTATCATATTTTTAATTTATTATATTCTTTTTTTGTTCTCTCTCTCTCTTTTTTTTTTTTCCTCTATTGCATGGATGAAATATCTTTTATTCTGTTTCTGGGGATATTATTCATACTTTACAAAAGATTACTTCTGCCTCTTACCTGGTCATTATTCAAGTTCTCTTTTCTGCTTTCCCCCCCTCTTTCTTTTTGATCTTTGTCTCATATGTGTCACACTTTCCCTGTGTGTTTAGTAAGACTTGTCTTTCCTTTGGTATTTAAAAGTGAGATAGATAAAAGGGAATTGAGAACTCTGTGTGCATATGTGGGTTTATTGACTCCACAGCAAAAGGTTTGATTCAGGTTTTAGGTTTTACTGTTGAATGAACTGGGCTATTTTGGGGGGGAGTCCTCCAAACAGCAGTATTTAAGACTTATCTTCTTCAATGTGCAGATTCTCCATCATGAAATGCTGGAAAGTAAACCTTTAGTGTTGTGCCAAGGTGTGAAACTAGTGCCTATTGCATATGAAAGAGAACGTGATCTCAGAAGTTTACTGTTTTTAAACATACCTTGAAACAATTATCTTATTTTCAACAAAAACAAACCACTGCTTTCTGAGATATCTGTTGCTTAAATTCCTGAACCATTTTGAATTTCTTATGAACAAATGGGCTTGTATTTGTGATGTCTGCCCACTGGCTTTACTGTAGCTTTCTCTGGTTAGCTTAAGTCAACAGCCACTTTTCCATCTGCTTTATCATTTCAGAATTGTTTTGTTGCGTATGTTCTCTCCTTCTCTTTTTCTCTTTGTGGGTTTATATCTCTTTACTTCCACTTTAGGTGTTAAAAAAAAAAAAGAAGTGATGCTCATTTAGTGATAAGTAAGGTAAGCATCTGTTTAATCTACCATATTTACTAGCAAGTGTAAAGCCTTCTCATCTATTTAATTTTTACATTTTTAAAAGAGAAATAAAAATAATTTTCTGTAAAATTTCTAAAGTATAATGGTTGATATTAAGGATTAATCTTTCAATATGTTTTGAAAAAATATACTGAATTGTTACAAATGATTCATTCAGAATCAAATTTTGTCACTATCAGCTTCAAACTAACTAAAACAACTAAAGGCTCATAAAGCAATGTAGGACTGATTCAATTAAGTCCTATATTTGCTAGTGGCTAAAAAAATGGAAAGGATGTGAGTAGTATTGTGGTGAAAGAATTAATAAGACTTTGACAAATTACATGTGGGGCATAAAGGAGAAAGAAAAATAAGAAACAGAAAATTCAATGATATGAATATTTATTGAATGCCTATTAAGTATTTAGTAGTTTCTCAAAATTATTTGAAGGTTGGAGACCTTGGGAAATAATATGTCAAGAAATTGGTAGGAGGTACCTATTTTGAGCACATACAGGTGAACTTAGATGTTAACATGTAGTGTTTTAGATGCTTAACTCTTATGTAGGATAAGAACGGATTGTATTAGAACTGTGTACTGGGTGTAATGCCAACTAACACACGAGTCCTTAAATATCTTAAATTTGGGAATTAGCAACTTAATGAGAAAAAAACTACATAAAAATAGAGATATTTTAGTCTCTAAATTTTGTTAATACAAGAACCAATTTCATTTTGATATATTCACTAAATTATGGATGCATTGCAATGTTTTTAGGATTCATGTAGATAAAGTCTATATGTAGAAGTAAAATAGAATGGTGGTTAAGCTTCATTCTCTAGATGAGAGTAAAATCCATGCACTCACTAAACAAGTATTTATTAAGCACATTTTTTGTAATGAGCACGAGGTTGCCACGTATGGTTATACAAATTGTGCACTGACAAAATGAAGTGGAGTAAAGACTGAAATTTAATCCACATTTTCCTCTCCAAGTTATCTTTCCAGAAAGGTCTACTTGTAAAAATCTGTTTATCCAGAGGGTTTATTCTTTCTAATACAAACAAAGTCACCATGTAGGCTAGCATCTGTTGTACTAGGCATTGTTGAAGAGGAACGTCAGTAGAAAACTAGATAAAGTTTGGTTAAAAAAAAAAAAAAGGAAGCGAATGATGGATTTCTATTTCTGATAATGGCAGAGTATCCTTTCAGAGACCAATCCTCTTATAAAAACAACTAAATAGACAAAGTAGGATTTAGATAAGAAATTATTTAAAGGCAACAGAAAACTACCAAGGTACCAAGGACTTGAGGGGCAAACATCTCAGAGAAAAAGGAAGCACTAAGCGTTGATCTTGACATTCAGTGTCTCATTTCATTTTGAAGTACTTATGGGTTCACAAGTGACAGATGAGATTTGGAGAAGCCGAACAGGAGCTACAGTAAGTCTTCTGGAGCCAGAGGCAAAACACTGAAATTCAGGATCAAACAAGCAGGAAGTGTCCTAATAAACAACTAAGGCTTTCTGTTACTATTGCCAAAGGGATATATTTTAGGATTAGAAACAATCTGCAAATAGACTAACTTTCCAAATCCTGAAGACTGTCTTTCAATCAAGGTTTGGATTAAGATAATTGGATTTAGATAGTCTGCCTTTAATATAACTGTCTGCTATGTTGTTGTTGTTGTTAGGTGCCATCGAGTCAGTTCCAATTCATAGTGACTATGCACGATAGAATGAAAAGAAATGCCTGGTCCTGTGCCATCCTCACAATCATTGCTATGACTTAGTCCATTGTTGCAGCCACTGTGACAATCTATTTCATTGAGGGTCTTCCTCTTTGTCACTGATCCTCTACTTAGCATGATGTCCTTCTCCAGAGATGGGTCCCTCCTGATAACATGTCCAAAGTATGTAAAATGAAGTCTTGCCATCCTCTCTTCCAAGGAGCATTCTGGCTGTACTTCTTCCAAGACAATTTGTTTGTTCTTCTAGCATTCAACAGTCTTTGCTAACTCCATAATTCAAATGCATCAATTCTTCTTTGGTCTTTCTTATTCATTGTTCAGCTTTCACATGCAAGCCACCACAAGTACAATGAGCTGACAGACAAGTGGCGGCTGCTTGCTATAAAAAAGGAAAGTATATCCTCTCTGAATGAAGCACCAAATATCCAAAAAATAAATCGAAAATAAAAAGCAATAGGGATAAGCTCACAGGAGGTCCTTATAAGGGAGTCATCAGACTTAGTCTCTTAAAAAATAAACTTGTAATTATTATGTGTCTTAGTGTCCTAGTGCTGTCATAAAAGAAATACCATAAGTGAGTGGCTTTAAAGAACAGAAATTTATTTCCTCACAGTTCGGGAGAATAGAAGTCTGTATTCAGGGTCAGCTGTAGGGGAAGTCTCTCTTTCTCTCTCTGTGGTAGCCCCAGTGTTTCTTGATTCCTTGGTTATCCTCAGTGGCATCTATCTTCCCTCCTTTGTCCTTCATCTGTGTCTAATCTGCTGTTTTTATAAGTCAGAAGTAATTAGGTTTGGCACACACCTAAATTGATATGGCCTCATTACAATAGCAAAGAAAACCTATTCCCAACAGGATTATGCCCACAGGCATAGAGGTTAGGATTCCAACATACATTTTGGGAGGACAAAATTCAATCCATAATAATATGCCTAAGAAATTGGATGCCAGGATGAAGAAATCAGCAGAAAATTAGAAATCCAGTGATTAAGACATTCAAAATCCCATCTAGGTGTCCAAGACCTCCATGTTGTACATTCAGTGTCAGATTACCCAATAAACAAGGTAAGTACGGGCTTACTTGTGCTTACTTACTAATCTATAGTGAACAATTCCACATTTTTTTCACCACATCAAAGATTCTGCTTCTAGGGATGGCTAGCATCTCTCTCTCTCCCAAACTCACAGCACTTTCTTACAGAATCAAAGGCTCTTTTCAAATTTACAGTCCTTGACAGGGATGGAGTACTCAGTAAGGAAAGCACACATGGGTTTACCTGGGTTTATTTTCTAATCTGTAGTTTGTATATTTAGTGTAATGAAAATTTTCACGTTTTTCACAACAAAATATGGTGAAACTCATATGAAATTGTTCACTACAGATTAATAAGCAAGCACAAGTAAGCCTGTGTTTACCTTGCTTATTGGGTAATCCAACCCTGTGTGCATGGTGCTATTTTCACCATTCTGTATTCTTTCTGAGCTTAAGTAAACTTGGTGAAGTTGACACTATTTTTGTTTTGGGAATTTGAGAATCCAAATTGAAATCCACCCTGATATTCTTGCACAAGGAATTTGGTCATTCTTTCTTCATGTATCTTTTATAGCATCTGTATGATTTGTTTACCTTCTTATTTGAGGAATTCTCCAAAGACTTTTAATACAGGTCTTTGAGTTCCGTCTTCTGAAGCCTCTGAGGCTCCTATTATCGCCATGTTTCTTAACTTTACCTTTATGTTTTCTACTTCTTTATCATTCCATGCTTCTTCAAAAGAATTTTTCTCCGTCTTCCCCATTTACTAGTCTATTCTTCAGCTATACCCATTTTAAAATACACCATCTTATCTTCTTGATTCCAACTGGTATTTTATAACCTTAATATTTCCTCTTCATTCTTGTTAAAATGATTTCTTGTTCTTTTTTTTTCAGATCACTTATGCCTTCCCTTATCTCTTTTAGTATATTTATTGTGCCTATTTTTAATGTTTGTTCTGATTAGTCTAATACTTCTGTTACTAATATTGTATGTAATGCATTTGTTGTTTGTATCTTGAGGAGGTTCTGTTCCTTAGCTCTCTCATTATTTTGCTCTTTAAGCACATATCTATTGGGAATATCAGCTACTCTATACTTTGGCTTGAGCCAAGGATAATGAGCCCCAGGGAGGAGAGCCTCAGACACAATAAAATTATACGTGATAACTCTCATTTGAAATTGCCTAACAAATCAAATCTTCAAGTCTGAATTTCATCTCCTTTGCACCAAAGAGAAACAGTGTATGAGGAAGATTCTCTAAATTGCAATCACTTTTCCTGGGGGATCGGACAGGGAAGATTAGAAGAGTGGATTCTCAAGTCTGTATTTCTAAAATCTTTAAGCAAATAGGATATTACAGCTGTCTAGAATTTATCCCTGTGAATATTTGCATTAGTACTGTTGGTGATTGCTATTCCTTCAGTACAGACACAGGGGAAGGCTACTCATGCACAAAGCCAGGAGAGAAGCATGAGCACATCAGCTGTTTGTCTCCAGTTTATTCGTCCTCACAGCAAAGCCAGACATGCTCTGTTCCATGCTATCACCACTGCAGCATCCACCTCTCCCAATCACTGACACGTATAATTTCAATAAAGCTATCTGTCGGCTGAGGGATTTCCCATAGATTTTTTTTAACCTACCAGCTTTATTCAGATATACTTTACCTTTTTCTGAGTAGTATTTTACTCTCTCAAACTTTATTCACTAATTAAGGCTACATATTTTTGTGCTAAAGGTAAAACATTTAGTAACCTAGTAATTAAGATCCTGAGTTTATGTTTCAACATTGGAAAGTTTTCATCCCACATTATCCACAGCCAGCTAGGTAGCCCAACTTAAGTAATTCCGGTTTGGTAAGGGGCTCATTGACACAAGATTTTTCTAATACTAATAGCAATGACTAAAAAAAAAACAAACAAAAAACAACAACAACAAAAAACCCTCTATGGAGTACTAACTGACTTCATATGAGGTGCTTATTTGTTCCTCACATTAATTTTATGGTGTAAATTCTATTACTATTGCTGTTGGGAAGAACATGTATTTCTCTAGTCTCATGTTAACATATGGAGGATCTTCAACTAAGGAAATGATTTTACCCTTTCCACGTTAGTTGCTATTTGGAAGAAAGCACTGAGTAAGCTTAGCTCAGCTCCTTTCTCCCCCTCTCTTTTCTGAGAAGTCAATCACCCCAAAGAAGGTCTGCCTTCTAATATATGTTGAGGAACTGTCTCTGCATTTTCCAAAGTCTATATTTGGCTGAGATAAATGTTTAATTCTGGGGCAAAGTCTTTGGAAGTACACTTGACAGAAGATCTAAATCCACGTCTCCAATTTAACTACTATCAATAACAAAAGTGGCAAATGTATCTTCATTTCTTTGATGTCCTGCACTGGTTGCTCAGTTAGTTCTAAACTTGTTTGGGAAAGAGAACTCTTCCAAATCTCACCAATCCCTATACTCTGAAAAGTTAGGCAACTTGCCCACATCACACACCTGGGATATGACAGGACTAGACTAGATATCAGGCCATTTGGCCTCAGAGGTCATGCTCTTACTCCCTTTCTTACAATGCGAATCTTTACAGCCTGAGTTGCTATCTTAGTTATCTAGTACTGCTGTAACAGAAATACCACAAGTGGATGGCTTCAACAAACAGAAGTTTATTCTCTCACAGCATAGTAGGCTAGAAGTTCAAATTTGGGGCATCAGCTCCAGAGGAAGGCTTTCTTTCTCTGTTGACTCTGGAAGAAGGTCCTTGTAATAAATCTCCCCTTGGACTAGGAGCTTCTCAGCGCAGGGACCCCAGATCAAAAGGACACCCTATTCTCTTGGCTCTTGTTTCTTGGTGGTATGAGGTCCACTTATCTCTCTGCTTGCTTCTCTCTTCCATATCTCAAAAGAGATTGGCTCAAGACACAACCCAATCCTGTAGATTGAGTCCTGCCACATTAACACAACTGTCGCCAATCCCGTCTCATCAACATCATAGAGATAGGATTTACAACACATAGGAAAATCACATCAGATGACAAAATGGTGGACAATCACACATCACAGAGAATCATGCTCTAGCCAACGTGATAGATATTTTTGGGGGACACAATTCAATCCACGACAGTTGCCACTTTGGATTTGGCATGATTGAATTGTTCAAATATTGAGAATGATGGTTTACTGAAGGTTTAAAAACATTGTATAGTTTTAACCCAAATGTTTTCACAGGACTCTGAATATTATTATAGCTCTTTGTTGTTGTTGTTAGGTGCTGTGGAGTCAGTTCTGACTAATAGCGACCCTGTGTACAACAGAATGAAACACAGTCACAGTAGCTATTTATGTATCCATTATGTTTCAGTATGAAAACTGAATATTGTATTATATTCTGTGCCTTGTTTAATTTTTATCTTATAACTAGTAAAAAAAAGTATTAAAATTAGGAACAAAATTTTGTTATAGACCTCAGTGCTTTATGGTTGCAATGTACGTTCATTAGGGTTGCTAAAAAAATACTATGTTTTAATATCACAAGGAAGCTGTGGAAAAAAAATGCAATATTATGCTTGACTAAATAGAAAAAATAGGACAGAAAGTCTATTTCCTTGATACATATATTCTTTTAATAGTTACATATTTATACAGAAAAAAATGAAAAAAAATTATTTAAAAAAATCTCATGAGTTGGAATTGACTATAAAACAGTGAGTTTGCTTGAGATTTTGTTAAACTTGACCTATCAGTTTAACTGCATTGTTTTGACAGAAAGTTTAGATGATTGGAGTGTATCATATCGAATGACCTATATGGTTGGATTTTCTATAAAAGCAAAGTGTGTCAATCACTGATCACCTTGTCATTCAGTTAAAGAAAGGACAGAGCAAGTCTCTCAACTCACTCCAGAAAGGTTAGAAATTTTGTGTCTTGTAATGTATTCTCTTAATACCACAACTTTGGCTCCATTTCAAGTGTTGAGATTTAATAAGGTATTGATTATACCAATTCCCATATGACTACCATGCAAAATAATAGGGTTTATTGAAAGTAATACATTATGAAATTTAAATCATAATTTAAAATGTGGAAAATAAGATACCCCTTGTTTTCAGTCTGATTAGGCAAATGCCAACTAAAAAAGAAATTTAGGCTATGATATTGATCAGTGCAATGTAAAAGTTAATGATCCCTTAAAATAAATACTTAGAATCTTGTATTAGCAATAAAGCAAATCTTTTAATTTAAACTCAAGATTCTCCTGATTTTTCAATTAAAATAAAGAAAAATATTATTTATGTCTTTCTAATTTATTTTCAATTTTAAAATCAAAAGTGAAGAAACTCTTCAAAAAACAAACTGAGTTTGCTGATGCCCTATTTGAGAATGGAGTAATTCCTGAAACAGCAAAGCACTTAGGTGTTTTTTAAGTGTAATATGGGAAAAGGTTGGTCTTGTTTTGTCTTGAACCACAATAATAAAATGTGTAGTTATCTTCCATTTGAAATAGTTACTTGAAGAAGTCAGCAATATAGATTCAAGTTTAAGTGTTCTGCTTCTCAGTTTTTTTTTTTTTTTTTTTTTTTTGGTTAGTCACAGTTTACTAAATACAAAATGCTTTGGAAATAAAGGAGATTCTATTGTTTTGACACTTGTAACCAACACATCTTCCAGGATCCCTGTCTTTAGATACAGTATCAAGCTTGTCAATAAAAAAGCCTTGTTAGCAATTTTGCAGAATACTTTCAACAGGAAGTCCAATAATGATAACTGTTTTTTGTACTATAGAATATTCTTCAGGTTATGGTATTACTTTAGTTTCCCATCTATGATGTTGTAATGTAAGTTGAACACATTTTAGAAAAAAATGTATCATGTAAAAGATTTTAGAGTATGAAAAAACTGTAAAATTTGTAAGAATTATATTAACATTATGATCAGCCATTATTTAAAAGAAATTTATTTCACCATATTCCAAACTTTAAAATTCATGAAATAATTCACAAACATTCCCCTACATTCCAGAAGTTATATAAACCCCTTGTTACCCACTGTTCAGCTGTTGCAAATAATTTTCATAGCTTTCTCCCGGACTTTCAAAGCATGAAGAGAAAGTCAGGTAATCAATATCTCAGGGCAGAATGTTGATGTCAACCCCACTCTTTTTTGGCATGTTACAAACCCACCTATACTACTTTCCTCTCAAATCTCTCATTTTGTATCTTTAAAATTACAAAGGAAATGATGGAAGGGAGAAGATTATTTGAAGTTAGAAGGATTCTGTGACAAGCTCTCACATTTATTCTGGGAAAAGACATACATCCTCAAACACTATGTTTCTATGTTTATGAATTAATTCCGTGTATCAAAACCCAGTAAATTCAGTTTTCCACATACTAACAACTAATTGGAGTGAAGATTTATCAAATTGAATGGCGATTTAGTAGGATTTTAAGATAGCCAACCAACCGATTAAACAAACAACAAAAACAAAGCTGGGCTGAATAATCTGTAATTCTTTTAGGTTTATTTTGGTCTACACAAGTTTATTTTCAATTATTCTGTATATTTAAATGTGGCAAAATAGAAATAAAAATATTCTGACAAAAGTCAGGCTAAACCAAATAGTACTTACAGATTTCCTTTTTTTCTCCTTTATCACGTATTTACATATTTATCTATACCTATATCTACATTGCTATGAGTTGGAATTGACTTGATGGCAATGGGTTATGTCTACACTGATATCTATATCTTTATCTGTATCTGTATCCTGTCTGAATCTATATCTATAGCTATCTGTGGTCTTTACAAAGAGACTCAAGGGAAGAATAATTTCTTCTTAATTCAGAGTATCTGAATGTATAATGAGAAAAAAAAAATAGCATCATTTCATTGGATTATGTAGTCATTTGAAACAGAAATAAACAGTAAATCATAAATAATTAACCAGATGATTGAGGATTCTAGGGGAAAAAAACCCTGAATTTTTCCTTCTGAAAAAATGGTATCAAAGGTTTCCAAGAGGAAACATATTTTCAGCCCTATCCTTCTTTAGTGGACCATTCCAATCTGCAAGTAGATATGCTTTAATATTGCCTATCTTAAACTAATAGTCTTCCTCGACCTCTCTTGCCTCTTTAGCAAACACTACAGTGATTTCCAGCATGGGTGTTAATTGTAGCTACTCCACTTTCTATCTGTGTAAATGTAGGCAAGTGAGTTAAATTATCACTACATTGGTTTCATTATTTGAAAAATAAAAATGAAAAAAAAAAAGTTCTACCTCCTAGGGTTATCTTGGGATCCTAATAAGCTAACATATGTAAAATGTTCAAAAACAAGGTCTAATTCTTAAGTGTTCAATATACTTTAGCTAGTATCATTATCATGCATCCACTTATAACCAAATTTTGAGAAAGTCTTCTATTCTCACTATCTTTACTGCTTTTTTTCCACGTGGCTTCTTTCTCTACCACTACATACAACATACAATGTTGTTAATGTCAGTGAATACTTGTCTTTTCATCTTAACCTGCACCTTTCTCAGTGTTGTACATAACCCATTAACCCACTAATGTGGAGTTGATTCAGTCTCATAGCTACCTTATAGGACAGGGTAGAACTGCCCCATAGGGTTTCCAAGGAACGGCTGGTGTATCTGAATGGCCAATCTTTTGGTTAGCAGCTGAGCTCTTAACCGCTGAGCCAAGTAGGTCCTTGATAAGTATCTGTGGACTAATAGATTGAATGAGTAAGTTAATAACTTAAAATATCCAGAATGGAAAAACAAAATAAACACCAACATACTTGTTTACCTATTTTTTAAGCTCCCACACTTACGTTTGCAAGAAAGGGGAAAAGAATCATAACTTTTTAAGGCCAAAAACTGTTTGTGTCCCTTGAGAAAATATAATTTTATTGTTAATTTTATAATCATCTCTCCTAAATCTTATTTCTTCACTAAACTCCCTCCAAAACTGTTAAATTTCACTAATTATACAGTGTACTCTCATGTTTTTTATCCAGGGACTATAGCAACACTTGTCTAAAATTTATTTAATAGGTATTTACTGAACATCTTAGATTCACTAGAAGCTGTGCCAAGAGTGGAGACAAATGGCTGAACAAAACACAGTCCCCGCCCTAAAACGTCTTCCACTGTAGACCATAGTATAAATATGCAAACAAATAATTGTAATGTAATGTGACTAGGTGCTCCATGGAGAGACATGTCTGCCATGTTCACTGCTTTATTTCTGGTATGTGTTTTTAGGACAGTTGCTGTATAATATTAGTGTTATATATAAATCGGTGTGAGCATTAGTCCTCAAAACTTAGTTAGAAAAGGGAAACCTTATGAGCCTTTGATTCCAAATGTCCTTGGACCGGAACTTTATATTTCACCTAAGTTCTGTGGCAATCCTGTGAGCTCTGCACCTTTTGAAATATTTTGGCTCTTTTTCATTTCTTTCTCCCTGAATATTTGTGAATCTTCTACATGAGGCATTTGGAGATCCTGCACATAAGTAGGAGCTCTGGTGGTGCAGTGGCTAAGAGCTTGACTGCTAACCAAAAGGTTGGCAGTTCGAATCCACCAGCTACTCCTCAGAAACCATATGGGGCAGTTCTACTCTGTTCTGTAGGGTCATTATGAGTCAGAATCAACTTGATGGCATCAGGAGAGAATGGGAGTGCGTAAGTAGAAATATGGTCAACTTAAGAGATTTTCCTACCACCTGGTTGAAACAAACCAGTTGTGATTTCAAGGGCATTAGGAAAATCACTTCATATGCATGCAAAAGCTGGACAATTAATAAGAAAGACAGAAGAAAAATTGATGTCTTTGAATTATAGCATTGGTGAAGAATACTGAATATACCATTGCCTGCCAGAAGAACGAACAAATCTGTCTTGGAAGAAGTATGGCCAGAATGCTCCTTACAAGCAAAGATGGCATCTCATGTACTTTGGACATGTTATCAGGAGGGACCAGTCCCTGAAGAACATCATGCTTGGTAAAGTAGAGAGTCAGCGAAGAAGAGGAAGACCCTCAATGTGATGGATTGACACAATGGCTGCAACAATGGGCTTAAACATAGCAACAATTGTGAGGAAGGCACAGGACTGGGCAGTGTTTTGTTCTGTTGTATATAGGGTCACAATGAGTTGGAAGACAGCAACTAATGACAACAGGAAAATCTCCAGAACAAACAGAAACTTTTCCCGGTTGGTTTGATGATGCCAGAATCCCACCCTCTGAGATTTATCCAGAAGCCCTGGTGTTGCAGTGGTTAAGTGCTTGGCTGTTAACAGAAAGGTCGGCAGTTCGAACCCACCAGCTGCTCCACAGGAGAAAGTTGTGGCAGTCTGCTTCTTTAAAAATTATAGCCTTGGAAACACTACGGGGCAGTTCTACTTTGTCCTATAGGGTTGCTATGAGTCAGAATCAACTTGACCGCAGTGGGTTTGCTTTTTGTTTTGTTTTGTTTTGAAATTTATTGTTTTGGATGAAGACTTTCAGCTTGTTGAAGTATAAATATCCGAAAGAGATGAAGACTATTAAATTATCAAACATTTGACAAGTTGTAATTTTGATCAGACTTTTTCTGAGAGCATGAATTGATGGGGAAAAAGCTGGTGAAAGCACACGGATACTAGGCGGGGGGAGTGGGGGATACCACCACCAGGAAGAAAGGCAAAGGAAGACTGAGGGTACCCAGGACTGCCTGCTGCAGGGAAGTCAGCACCACCAAGTGGGTTCACTGTTGCCTGCAATCTAGCATTTCTAGCCTGATGGGACAAGGGTAACATCTGTGCTGGGGCTGGTAGAGTCCCACAGGTGCAGAAAATCTCCTTTATTAGAAAGGAATTTGTAAATACAGAGAAAGGCAACTGGCACTTTGCGCCACTAGAGATTTGCTGCAGTAGTGAAATCTGCAGTCTTGACTGAGCACTGCTTTTATTGGAGGCAAAAAACAGTCATTCAAAAAGCTTAAAAGAACTCAATGGTCACAAAAAACAACTCAAATAATAAGAGTTCAGTTTATAATATGAGGTTCATTTGATCTGTCTGAAGAAAAGTTAGTACAATAAATACAGTGTTAGATATATGGTCACGTTTTCCTGATTTATTTATGGAAACTCTAGTAGGGAGGGAAGCAAATCGCTTTGCTCAATGTCAGCTGTAAGCAATTATATATTCTTTCCTGGAAAGTACAAATTAAATCACAATTTTATGCAAACAAAGGCACTTATTTTAAAATAATTCCCATAGCAATTAGTTCAGCAAAACAAAGAAAGGATTGCTACCACAAACACCATCACCACTGTTTATTGTTTCTTTATGTTAACTTTAAATTTTTCACTTAAGATTTTTATATAGGTCATATATAGTCTAATTTTAAATGTTGCATATTAATTCTATAGGCCGGCAAGTGAAGGCAAAGATAGAAGCTTAACTTCACAGTTTGTCTCCTCATTAAAAGGGGAGCTTTAAACTGGGTGTTTTCTTGCAGCTCTAACAGTCTGTAATGTGTGGTTTAGGCATCTGGAAAAATAGTCATGATTTCCTCATCTTCAAGTTCCACCTACATTGTTTCCCCTCTTCGTTTAGCATTCTATTTTAATATGAAATATACTAGAAAATTGATATTCTCAAATTTCCCAGTGGGTAGGTTAGCTTACCATATAGATAAGTTTGGAACATTGAAAAATCTATGTTAATAAAAGAGCTCCATTTCCATCAATAAAACTCATTAAAATATGCATATATATTGACTGTTATTTCTGTTAGGTGCCCTCACGTTGGCTCTGACTCATAGCGATCCCATGTATAACAGAACAAAGTGTTGGAAATAGATCTTTAGGCCTTTCTTCCAAGGTGCCTGTGAGAGGACTCGAACCTCCCACCTTTTGGTTAGCAGGTCCTACCTTTTGTACCACCCAAGGACTCCTTCTTAGCCTTTGATGTTGTTGTTAGGTGGCATCAAGTCAATTTCTACTCACAGCAACCCCTGATAGAACAGAACTGACCCAAAGGGTTTTCTAGGCTGTAATCTTTACAGGAGCAAATCACAGGTCTTTCTCCCACACAGCCACTGGATAGGTTCAAACTTCCAACCGTTCAGTTAGCAGCCCAGTGCTTAACCACTGTGCCACCAGGGCTCCTTCTAAGTCTTTAGTCATTCAAAAAACAACTTAAAATCTCTGCTATGGCTGAATACCGCCAATATTACTATGTACTTTATCTGTTTCTTTAAAACTACTCAGGACCAACATCACTACCCACTTTAACCTTGTCCTAAGCAAGGGCACAGTGGTTAAGAGCAGCGGCTGCTAACCAAAAGGTCAGCAGTTTGAATCCACCAACGGCTCCTTGGAAACCCTATGGGGCAGTTCTACTCTGTTCTATGGGGTCAGTATGAGTCAGAATTGACTTGACGGCAACATCTTTGGTTTAGAGTTTTGGTAGGCAAAAATATTCATGAAATAATGAGTGTGATGTGCTTATTGTATGAACCCATTGCCATCAAGTTGATACCAACTCATAATAACCTTATAAGACAGAGTAGAGCTGCTCCATAGGGTTTCCAAGGCTGTAAATCACTACAGAAGCAGAATGTCACATCTTTCTCCCAGGGAGTAGCTAGTGGGTTTGAACAACTGACCTTTTAGTTAACAGCCAAGTGCATTCACCCTGCTCCACCAGGACTCCTTTATATTATATGAAATCAGATTAAAATAAATACAGAATTAAAATTAAAAAAAAAATTCTACACACAGTCAAATACTATCTCATAATTCCCTGGTTGATTGGTTAGTTTTGCATATGAGTTAAGAGCACGGAGTCTGGAGTCAACAGCCTAGATTTAAATCTTGTTCTACTGCTTAGCTATACAAACTCCATATTCACTACTTTCCTCATTAGTAAAATGGGGATAATAATATTAACTACATCACAAATTTGTGAGTTGTGAGATAACTATGAAAGATACTTTATTTTATATATATATATGTGTGTATATATATATATATATGTAGCTAAAGTGAATGGAAAAAAATGATGAAATAAAAGAGCTGAACAGAAGATTTCAAAGGGTGGTTCAAGAAGACAAAGTAAAGTATTATAATGAAATGTGCAAAGACCTGGAGTTAGAAAATCAAAATATATATATATACACACACACATATAATGACCCCTGATGGCACAGTGGTTAAAGCAATTGCCTGTTAACCAAAGGATCTTCCACCAGCAGCTCTGTGGAAGAAAGATGTGGCAGTCTGCTTCCATAGAGATTTTTCAGCCTCAGAAACCGTAGGGGTTCACTATGAGTCGGAATCAACTAAACAGCAGTGGGTTTATAAATACATATTGTTATTGTTGCCACCACTCTTCTGTCAGTTTGTCATACTGTGGTGGCATGTGTGTTGCTGTGAGGCTGGAAGCTATGTCACCAGTATTTCAGATACCAGCAGGGTCACCCATAGTGGACAGGTTTCAGCAGAGCTTGCAGACTAAGACAGACTAGGAAGAAGGACTTGGCATTCTACTTCTTAAAAAAATGGCCACTGAAAACCTTATGAATAGCAGTGGAACACTGTCTGACATAGTGCTGGAAAATGAGCCCTTCAGGTTGGAAGGAACTCAAAAACAACTGGGGAAGAGCTGCCTCCTCAGAGTAGAGTTGACCTTAATGATGTGGATGGAGTAGAGCTTTCAAGACCTTCATTTGCTGATGTGGCATGACTCAAAATAAGAATAAACAGCTGCAAACATCCATTAATAATCAGAACATGGAATGTATGAAGTATGAATTTAAGAAAATTGAAAGTTATCAAAAATAAAATGCAACACATAAACATTGATATCTTAGGCATCAGTGAGCTGAGATGGACTGGTATTGGCCATTTTGAATCAGATAATCATATGGTCTACTATGCTAAGAATGACAAATGAAGAGGAATGGCATTTGAATTCATCATCAAAAAGAACATTTCAAGATCTATCCTAAAGTACAATGCTGTCAGTGATAGGATAATATCCATACTCCTAAAAGAAAGACAAGTTAACATAACTATTATTCAAATCTGCGTACCTACCACTAAGGCCAAAGATGAAGAAATTGAAGATTTCTAACAATTTCTGCAGTCTGAAATTGGTCAAACATGCAATCAAGATGAAATGATAATTACTGGTGATTGGAATGCAAAAGATGAAAACAAAGAGGAAGGATCAGTAGTTGGAAAATATGGCCTAGGTGGTAGAAACGATGCCAGAGATTGCAGGATTGAATTTTGCAAGACTAATGACTTCTTAAGAGCAAATACTTTTTTTCAACGGCATAAATGGCGACTATATACATGGACCTCACCAGATGGAATACACAGGAGTCAAATCAACTACATCTGTGGAAAGAGACGATGGAGAAGCTCAATATCATCAGTCAGAACAAGGCCAGAGGCCAACTGCAGAACAGACCATCAACTGCTCATATGTAAGTTCAAGTTGAAGCTGAAGAAAATTACAGCAAATCCACCAGAACTACAGTGGTTAAGAGCTACGGCTGCTAACCAAAATGTTGGCAGTTCGAATCTACCATCTGCTCCTTGGAAACCCTATAGGAAAGTTTTACTCTGTCCTATAGGTTCACTGTGAGTTGTAATCACTCAATGGCAACAGGCTTACCAGAGCAAAACATGACTAAGTATATCCCACCTGAAATGAGAGACCATCTCAAAAATAGATTTGACACATTGAGCACTAATGACCAAAGACCAGAGGAGTTATGGAAGGACATCATACATAAAGAAAGCAAAAGTTCATTAAAAAGACAAGAAAGAAAGAAACGACCAAAATGGAAGTCAGAAGAGACTCTGAAAGTTCCTCTTGAACACAGAGTAGCTAAAGTGAATGGAAAAAAATGATGAAATAAAAGAGCTGAACAGAAGATTTCAAAGGGTGGTTCAAGAAGACAAAGTAAAGTATTATAATGAAATGTGCAAAGACCTGGAGTTAGAAAATCAAAAGGAAAGAGCACATGCAGAATTTCTCAAGCTAAAAGAACTGAAGAAAAAATTCCAGCATCTAGTTGCCATATTGAAAGATTCTATGGGGAAAATACCGAATGATACAGGAAGCATCAAAAGAAGATGGAAGGAATACACAAAGTCACTGTACCAAAAAGAATTGGTTGACATTCAACCATTTCAGGAGGTAGCATCTGATGAAGAATTGATTGTACAGAAGGAAGAAGTCCAAACTGCCTGAAGGCATTGTCAAAAAACAAGGCACCATGAATTTACAGAACACCAATTGAGATGTTTCAACAAATGGATGATCACTGGTCTATGCTGAAAAAGTTGGAAGACAGCTACCTGGCCATCTGACTGAAAGAGATCCATATTTGTGCCCATTCCAAAGAAAGTTGATCTGACAGAATGTGGAAATTATTGAACAATATCATTAATATCGCACATAAGTAAAATTTTGCTGAAGATCATAGTAAAATATTTCCAACAGTATATGGACAGAGAACTGCCAGAACTTCAAGCCAGATTCAGAAGAGGACATGGAACAAGGAATATCATTGCTGATATCAGATGGATGTTGGCTGAAAGCAAAATATACCAGAAGATGTTTACCTGTGTTTTATTGACTATGCAAAGGCATTCGACTGTGTGGATCATAACAAATTATGGATAACATTGTGAAGAATGGGAATTCCAGGACACTTGATTTTTCTCATGAGGAACCTGTACATAGACCAAGAGTCAGTCATTCAAACAGAACAAGGCATACTGCATAGTTTAAAGTTAGTAAAGGTGTGTGTCAGGGTTGTATCCTTTCACATACTTATTCAGTTTGCATGTTGAGCAAATAATCTGTGAAGCTGGACTATATGAAAAAGAACCCAGCACCAGAATTTGAGGAAGACTCATTAACAACCTGCAATATGCAGACGATACAACCTTGCTTGCTGAAAATGAAGAGGACTTGAAGCACTTACTGATGAAGATCAAGGACTACAGCTTTCAGTATGGATTGTACTTCAACATAATGAAAACAAAAATCCTCATAACCGGACCAATAGGCAACATCATGATAAATGGAGAAAATATTGAAGTTGTCAAGGATTGCATTTACTTGGATCCACAAGCATGCCCACAGAAGCAGCAGTCAGGAAATCAGACAACATAGTGAGTTAGGCAAATCTGCTGCAAGAGACCTCTTCAAAGTATTGAAAACAAAGTCATCACCATGAGGACTAAGGTGCGCCTGACCCAAACCATGGTATTTTCAATTGCCTTATATGCATGTTAAAGCTGGGCAATGCATAAGGAAGACTGAAGAAGAATGGATATCTTTGAATTGCGATGCCGTCGAAGAATATTAAATATATCATGGACTGCCAGAAGAACGAACAAGTCTATCTCGGAAGAAGTACAGCCAGAGTTCTCCTTATTAACAAGGATGACGAGACTTCATCTCACACACTTTGGACATGTTATCAGGAGGGATAATTCCCTGCTGAAGGACATCCTGCTTGGTAAAGTAGAGGGTCAGCAAAAAAGAGGAAGATCCTCAATGAAGTGGACTGACACAGTGGCTACAACAATGGGCTCAAGCATAACAAAGATTGTGAGTGCGGTACAGGACGGGGTGGTGTTTCCTTGTGTTATACATAGGGTCACTGTGAGTCGGAACTGACTGGAGGGCACCTACCAACAACATTGTTGTTGTTGTGTACCCTTGAGTAGATTCCGACTCATAGCAACCCTATAGGATAGAGTAGAAGTGCTCCATAGTGTTTCCTAGGCGATAATCTTTACGGGAGATGATTGCCAGGTCTTTTCTCCTGTGGAAATGCTGGTAGGTTCAAACCACTGACCTTTTGTTTAGCAGCCAAGTGTTTTAACTATTGTGTCACCAGGGCTCCTTCATAGATAGATGATAGATAGATAGATAGCTGGATAGATAGATAGATAGATAGATAGATAGACAGATAGATTAGATAGATAGACAGATAGATACATGATAGATAGATGGATAGATAGATAGACAGATAGATTAGATAGACAGATAGATAGATAGACAGATAGATAGATAGATAGATGGACAGATAGATAGATAGATAGGTAGACCAAAAAAAAAAAAAAGTTGCCATAGAGTCAATTTTGACTCATAGGAACCCTATAGGACAGCACGAAATTGCCCTATAGGGTGTCCAAGGCTGGAGCAGCTGGTGGGTTCTAACCACTGACCTTTTGGTTAGCAGCTTAGCCCTTAACAGTTATACTACCAGGACTCCTTTCATATATATAATCTATTTTATATATATATGTATATAATAGATCACCTTCCATAGTGCCTGGAACATATTTTTTTATGGAGCAACCATTACGTGGGTATTTACATTGACCAATTTTTTTCATCCGAACATTGTTTCAATATTAACTGTTAGGTTGAAGAATGAATACCGGATTATTTGAATCAAATCCAAGTGCCCAACAGACTTGTTGAAACTTCTAGACAAGTCAAAAATCACTATCCTGAGTAGTTTATTTCCTGAGAGAAGCTAATTTATTGTTTTGAGTATATTTAATCAATGGAAACATTAATCAAATATTTACTGAGTGGCTACTGTGCACAGACAGAAGATATTGAGGGGATACAAAGATGAAACAGGCAGAGCTTGTCCCTAGGAGAGTGAACAAACAACCTTCATATAATTAGCAAGTGACAAGCGTCACAGGAGAGGTCCACATTTGATTCTGTGGAGATCCATGAAGGGTGAGGCAATTTCCAGCTTAGGGGATCTGGTAAGGCATAGGGATTTGATCAGGAAACTTCAAGGTACCAAGCAGTCTAAAACACTATGTGCCTTGTCTTATTGAATCTTGACCACATGCCTATGATTCTCCCTATTCTGCAATGAAGCTACTGAAATCTGTGTTACTATAATAGTAAAGTGAAGTACAAACTCAGGTTTTTCTGAATCAAGAGTCCAGGCTCTTTATATCTCAGGTCCAACATTACAGCATGATATTTTATCTATGTTATTTAAATATCCATTGTACAAAGGAAAAAAAAAAGCTCTAAATGAAGCCTTGGGATTGGTGTTTCAGTTGCGTTTCATCACATTTGCTGGTTTGCCATTTGAACACTATTTACTCTAGTAATTTATTTCTTTAGGAAATTAAATGGCATGTTGGTGTCCCATGAGAGTTCACAGAGCTTCCAAAATTGCTTAGCATCTTCTCCCTGAAGCAGCTTATATATTAGGAGAATGTGTTTAATTAAGTGTAGAATAATTATGTTTCTGAATATTTAAATCAGAATTCAGAACAAGCATAGTGAATATTCTTAGTCTGAGGATTAAACAGCTCACAGTAAATTTCACATTTCCCCAGTTTTTAAAGTGTCAACCTTTTGCTCATCTTCTCCTATTGGAAACATTCACTTGATTGGAGAGTAGACATTTCTGCGCAGGCATCAGGTAGAGATGACACAATTATCCCGTGTTTGCCAAACGCATGCGATTTTGAAATAATGTGTGTGACATTGTTATGGAGAGTGATTTTTGAGGACAGAATTGTCTCCATATTGTAGAACAATATGTTCCAACATAATCTCCTTTTTCTTTTCCTATTGTAACCATGGCTGTTTTTGCCCTGAGCAGAGTCAAGTGAGCTGTGGAAAACCTGTCAGGTGAGCAAGCTTAATTAGCCCAGAATAGCTCTTTAGCATTCTTAAATACAAGCCCTAAAGACAGATATGATTAAAGTCTATAAAAAATAAAAATGTACTTAAAATGCTATTTTGAGGCTTATTAAACTTGAATTAGTCAACACCTATTTCTGGGGGCAGAATTAATTTGCATTTATTCAATGGTTCTCTTTGGCCAATTAATATTTGGGTGATCACATTAAGTAACTTGAATCAAAACAAAATAATTGAAATACGTGATGAAAAAACATTGTTTTATATGGTAGTGAAAATAATTAGAATTCAGATTCTGGTCATTTGTTGTCATCACAGAATTATATAGATATTTGCTGATGACTTTTTTTCTTTCTTTCAGAGAACATCATCTATACTGAATAGAGTTAAAAAGAAAAGTATGCATGGATAGCTTCTTATTTCTGGTTTGAAGAGACCACAATGAAATCCTATCTGCCAAATAAATTAAGGGGATATGGAATGCATGACATTTTTGTTTTTCATCTGAAGACCACCCAAAGAAATTGCCTATCCATTGCCATTAGGATACTTCAAAATGTTTCTTCAAGACTCTTGCAGAAATGCATAGAATTCCTAAACTCTTAGATATATCAAGATAACTCACCGTTTTCCTCGTTTCATATCAATGAATAAAGGGACATGTTTGAACCAAATTTTGGAGCTCAGTGAGGAAGCAGATGATGTTGTTCAGGCCTAAGTGTTCTGATTCTAGTTACATAATATCAGGGATGGATTACTTGATAAGCAAGGTAAGGTAAGCACATGCTTAGGGCATCAACAAAACAGGGGCACCGGTTGTCCACAGCAAAGACCCATAGATGCCAAGCAGATAGAACACAAGAGAAAGCAAGTGCTGCTGTGGAAGGGAACTGGCAGGACACTAAATGAAATTGAGACCACTTCCAAACCAAACCAAAACCAAACTCTGCCTTCAAGTCAATTCAGACTCATAGTGGCCCTATAAATCAGCTCCAGTGAGTGAGAATGTGCCGACCAGAGATAAAGATCACACAGTGTCACAAAGGTGCCCATGCACAAAGTCGTTTAAACTGTTAGGCCCCTACCACTTCAACACCTTCACTGACATCTGTCTCCTGTAGTCCCCTCCTGTGTAATTGAAATCCTTATCTCAGGAGGTCTCTTGGGACTATACTATTTCTTTGTAATAAACAAGACATGGGGATGTGCTGTTGAGTCTAACTTTTGCTACATTCACCCAGTATGCAACTGGATCCAACATGAGTGGTTACTGGGCAAAGACAGATTATATTAATAGCTAACAGTTTTCTCATCCATTTTGAGAGAACCGTCTTGTGCATCCATGTCTGCTGATCCAGCAACTCTAGTCAGGAGGACCAGCAATGCTCTTTGCCATGATACAAACCCAAGGGTATGCTCTTGCTCATATCCTGATAAACAACCAATGGGAACTCCAGTCCCAGATGATGTGCAAAAGTGAGGGAACTTGCATAAGTCGACTATTGCAATGAATTTAATCAAGTTACTTTTTTAAGTGTATAGCATTTATGTAGTTATATCCTAAGTTTTGTAAACAGTAATATTTATAACTTTAAAATATATTTGGCATACATGGGGACACATTCTAGCATACACTTAATATAATACTAACAGGGGTAATGATTTGATATAATACTAACATAGCATATGCCAAAAAAAAAAAAAAACCTGGCAATATTAATACTTATCTAACATGAAAAGTTTTGTTTCATGTATCAAGTGAGTTTCATTTTTTATTGTCTATTGCAAGGGAGACAGACACACATTGCTTGATATTACTCTATACATGCTAATAAATGAGGTCTTAGGTACATTAAGAGGATGCAAAATTCAATATTTATTTATCGTGCAAAATATGTTTTTGTTTTGCAACAAGGAGTGTGTTTCTAAATACATCTTCCAAGAAAATAACAAAGGGCGTTGATTAGAATATTACGTTTATATTGTATCAGAATGTTTACATATTTCTGTATAAGGAAATCGAACATTTCCTTGAGGAAATAAATGAATATTTAGAAAAGTTATATAAATGTATTTTATTTTCCATTTCCCTTCAGACTGACTTTCTTTTAAGAAATTGATTGATATTGTTATGACTCGAAAAACAAACTTGCTAATCAAGAAGTGGTGCTATTATTACATCGATTGTGTACTGATTTCAACTGCAAATTCAGTAGTTGAAAAATTCTACAAAGAAATAAAATGTACATTTTATAAATTTCATGTACGATAACTATATTTTCCTTTTCAATTCAGACTGATCAGGCATAACCTCACTTTCAGTTATCTCTCATCAACCACATTAACAACACGTCAGTGGCGCTATAATCACATGACTAGTGACGTATCTATTCCTGCACAAAGCTAACCAAAACATGTCTTCGGATTGAGCATACCCTTGTATTTGTATCATGCTGTTTGCAATCACTCTCACCCCTGTCATGTACGAGCAGTAGTCCAATGAACTGTGAAGACACAGCATAAAAGGACAGAAAGTGAAAGCTAAGTTTTTAAGCATTATTTCAAGACAAAAAAATACTCGTGAATATCTGAAAGGGCCTGCCAACAAACATCATATGACAAATGAATGGAATTATTTCTGACTGCCTTCTATTATTTCTTTTACTAATTCAGATCTGAAGAACAAAACTACATGTTCCAAATCAATTTTTGTCTTACTAATTTTCAATTATAAATTTTCTGTTAATGTCCAAATTGGAATGTAAATTATATCTTATAAAATTTACTTATTTTATAAATTTTATTTATTTTTAGTGATTCAAATTTATTTGCTACCATAGAACCAAATTTTAAAAGTG
>NW_004444019.1:2209346-2232967 GCF_000243295.1 Trichechus manatus latirostris
CAAGGTAAGCACGTGTTTAGGGTATCAACAAAACAGGGGCACCAGTTGTCCAAAGCAAAGACCCATAGATGCCAAGCAGACAGGACACAAGGATAAGTGAGTGCCGCAGTGGAAAGGAGCTAGCAGGGCACTAAATCAAAGTGATACCAGCTCCAGTACATGAGAATGTGCCAGCTGGAAATAATGTTCACGTAGGGTCACCAGGGCGCCCACACGCAAGAATGTTTAAGCTATGAGGCCCCTACCATTTCAACACCTTCGCTGATATCTATTCCCTACATGTAACTGAAAGTCCTTATTTTGGGGGGTCTCTTGGGGGTATACTATTTCTTTTTAATAAACAAGAGGTCGGTGTGGGCTGTGGAGTCTAACTCGTGCTACATTCACCCAATATGCAACTGGATCCAATATGAGTGGTTACTGGGCAAGGGTGGATTATATTAATAGATAAAAGGTCTCTGATCCATTTTGAGAGAACAGTCTTGTACACCCATATCTGCTGATCCAGCAAGTCCAGCCAAGAGGGCCAGCAATGCTCTTTGCCATGATACAAACACAAGAGTATGCTCTTGGGCACGTCCTGGTAAACAACCAACCAATGGGAACTCCAGTCCCAGATGATGTGCAAAAGTGAAGGAACTTAAATAAGATGATCACTGCAACGAATTCAATCAAGTTACTTTTTATCTGTATAACATTTACGTACAGAGTTAGAGCCTAAGTTTTGTAAACAGTATTTATAACTTTAACTTTAAAATATGTTTGGCATACATGTGGATGCAATCCAGCATACATTTAATATAATGCCAACATAGGTAATAATTTAATATAATACTAACATAGCAAACGTCCAAAATATACTGGAAATATTAATATTTATCTAACACAAAAAGTTTTCATTTATGTATCAAGCCAGTTTCGTTTTTTATTGTCTGTTGAGCAGGACACAGTGCTTGATATTACTCTATATATGCTAATAAATGAAGTATTAGGTACATTAAAAAGACACAAAATTCAATATTTATTTATTGTGCAAAATATGTTTCTGTTTTGCAATGAGTGCGTTTCTAAATTCGTCTTCCAAGGAAGCAACAAGGGCGTTTATCAGACGTTACATTTATATTTCATCAGAATATTTATGTATCTCTGTGTAAAGAAACTGAACAATTCCTTGAGGCAATAAATAGTTAGATAATACAAATTATATAAATGTATTTTATTTTCCATTTCCCTTCAGACTTTCCTTTAAGAAATTGATTGATACTGTTATGACTCGAAAAACAAACTTTCTCTTCGAGTAGTACTATTGTTACATCAATTATGTACATATACCCGAATATGGGAGTTGGACAATTCTACAAAGTAATAAAATGTATATTTTATAAATTTTGTATACAATAACAACTATATTTTCCTTTTCATTTCAGACCCATTGGGTATAACTTCACATTCTGTTCTCTCTCATTAACCACATAAGAACGCACCAGTGGCACTATAATCACATGACTGGTCCCTTCCTGTGCAAAGAAAACCAAACTGCATCCTCATATTGAGCATACTGTTGTATTTATAGCACACCCTTTGCAATCACTCTTGCCCCTGTCAGGTATCAGCAGTACTCCAACGAACCACGAAGACGCAGCATCAAAGGATAGAAAGTGAGTGCGCAAGACTTTAAGCATTATTTCAAGACAATAAACACTCATGGAGATCTACAAAGGGCCCATCAATAAACATCAGACGACAAACGAAATTATTTCCGACTGCCTTGTAAGTGCTATTTCTTCTGACTACCTCAGACCGGAAGAACAAAATTACATGTTCCAAATCATTTTTTTCACTAAAAATTTTCAAATACAAATTGTTATGTTAACGTTCAAATTCGAATGTATACTTATTTTATAAATTTTATTTATTTTTAGTGATTCAAATTTATTTGCTACCATAGAACCAAATTTTAAAAGTGACATAATTTTATATCCAGGTAAAATGAAAAGGCAACAATTAAGTGGAGCACAAAAATGAAAGCTGATAGAAGATAAAAGGAAATGGATTTGTGAATCCCTAAAGACAATCCAAAATTAACTTCCTTTTTAAAATGTAATGAATCAGAAGAGATTTCTTCCATTGAACACTTGAGTTTAATGGCTGCAATCATTGTACTAGTACCGCTAGTGCTGAAATTACTAATAGCAATATGAATATAACAGACTTTGTTTCAAATTCTGCATCTATCCCTTGCTGTAGTAAAAAAAAAAAAAAAAATAGTGTAGAAAGTACAACTGTTTTAGAATCTGAAATTGTCACATATGCAGACCCCATAAATAACAGAAATACAGATCCTGCTTTATGGAATAATTTTTCTTCTAATGATGTGAAGCACTGCATCAAAACAGGGCCAAGTGATTGTCAACATCACAGTGGACCATTTGAAAATTTGTGTGAAAAATTTCTGGCTGAAAAACAAACAAGGTTCTGTAGTCAAAATACATTTCTAGGGTGAAAAGCTAATGATGACAATTATAAGAGGGAGTGGCTAATATATTCTCCATCACTTGGAACTGTATACTGCTTTGTTTGCAAACTCTTTAGTTCTGAATCATTTAATTCTTAATTTGCTATGGATGGATTTAATGATTGGCGCAACTTGAATATGATTGATAAACATGAAAACATTTCAATTTACAGAGATTGTACATTGTCATATTTAAACCAAAGACATGGTTTTGGCTTAACTCATACACTGGAAACATAAATTAATGAAGAAGGTCAGTACTGGAAAGCTGTTTTGCAACATATTCCTGTCATTTACAACAATTGCTGAATGTGGACTGTGTTTTTGAGGAAGAAATGAAGTGTTTAGGTCCCCACAAAATGGAAATTTGGGGGATTTACTTGAACTTGTTACTCAGTTTGATCTATTTTTAGCAGGTCACATCTCAAAATATGGTAACAAAGGAAAGGGCAGAGTATTGCGTAAGTCAAAAACAACGTGCGAAGGATTAATAAACTTAGTAAGTGATAAAAGTTCTATCAACTATTTTCAATGAAATAAGTATAGCTGGATATTTCAGTTTGTCTGTAGATTCCACTTCTTATCTTTCTCATACGGATCAGCTAAGTATTGTTTTAAGATAGGTATTTCCAAGAGATGGAAAAGCTGTCAAATGATTATCATATTTACTAGCTTAACAAGTCATACTGGTGAAGAAATTGCAAATAAAGTACTTTACTATTTACGTGAAGTTTGCAAAATTGATTTTTCTAAGTACAGAGACCAGTCCTATGACAATCCTGCCAATATGTCAGGGAATTTTAAAGGCATGCAACGGAGAAATTTAGAACATAATAAATATGTCATTTTCATACCAGGACATAGGACCGTAGATTGTTCTCTGGAAGCAGTGGATTTTTTTTTTCTACGGTTCAGTTACTCTACATATTTTTTGCCACCTCTATTCACTCAGGGGTAGTTCTTCAAACATATTTAGACAATGATCGAGTATTAAAATGCTTTCTAATACGTGTTGGGAATCGCATGCTCTAGCAACGAGTGAAATCCTGAAATCATATGCTCAGATTCTAGATGCTTTAGAAAATATTGCTGAAGACCAGACACAAAAAGAAGATGTAAAAAGAGCAGCTGAAAACATGTTTTCCAACAAAATGCAGACACCAGAGTATGTATTTATTTTGGTTATGTGGAATAATATATTGCAACATTTTCATGGGACGAGTCAAGCTCTCCAAGATTCAGAAGTAAATTTAAAGACATGCACAGGTCTCTACCAGTCATTAACAGGGTATTTACATAGTTTAAGAGAAGATTTTGAAAACACAGCAAAACAAATATTGGCAAATACTGATTACCAAGCAGTTCACTGTCACAGAAGCATTAGAAAGAAACAAGTAAATAATGGAAGTGCTCCAGAAATATTGAGTGCCCGAAATCAGTTTCATGTAACTACGTACTACACCATCATTGACACACTTGACTCTTGCATGAAAAGAAGGGTGAAAATGTAAAAGTTTTTTCAAATAGATTTTCCTTCTTAAACAATGTGGATATACCTGTCGAAGAATGCATGAAGGCATCCAAGAAATCAGTGCAAGTTTATCCCGATGACTTAAATTCAAACCTTTATATAGACATGTGACAATTTCTTTCTTACAAGAGAACTAAATTTACAGATTCGGGAAATAAAAATTTTACTCACATAGGTATGTATGATTCCATGATAGAAGATAAAATATAATGCATATTTCCCAATGTTGAAACTGCTTTATGCATATTCTTAACTTTAATGATCACAAACTGCACAGCAGAGTGTTCATTTTCATTCCTAAAGGGACTCAAAAACCCTCAGCGTACAACAATATTCAAGAAAGACTCAGTTTATTATCCTTATTATGTATGGAAGTAGATACTGTTCGGAAGCTTAACTGTGATGAAATCATTGAAGAATTTGTAAGAGCAAAGAATAGGAAGAAATGTTTTTGATTATAACATGTTGGAGATGAAAGATGTATCTAAAAATAAGATACAGTAATTTGTTGTAATATTTGTTTTTTGATCATTAAATTTTCTGTTATAATATATTTTTATTTATAATTATAGCATTTATTATTAAACAAGCATCAAAATTGAAGTAGCAGTCATTTAAAGCAAAATTGGCGAAAGTCAATTTTTTGTTACGGGAGAGCCACAGAATTTTACATTGTTGAAACAACTAAATTCATTGACCCATTTTCTTTGTTGTAGAGTATGTAGAATATTCTTTTTGTAGAAAGTGTGTTATATAGTAAAAATATTAGTACCCCCATTCACTAAAAATTTTATAACACAGTTCATCTTATTCCACTAAAATGGTATATGCCACTTCTGCGTTCAATCGCTACTATTATAGCCACATTTAAAGTCACCTCATGGATAGCTAAGACGTATGTACACACGCATACACACATATTTATTTATACATACATATATATATATATATAGATATACATGTATATACATACTCACATATACCATTCAAATGCATGAGTAAGCAGAGAAGGAGGCATCGCAGATTATCAGTGCCTAGGTCCCTCATATGCCTTAATCCAGCCCTGTATAACACTGAGGTTGGCAATTTTTTTTTTACCCATAAAGGACCAGATGTAAATATTTTAGGCTTTATAGACCACTTGGTCTCTGTCTCTGCTACCCAATTTTGCTGCTGTAGTGAGAAAGCAAACCTAAACAATACATGAACAAAAAGTGCGACGGTGTTCCAATAAAACTTCAGTTTCAAAAACAAGGCAGCAGGCCGATTTGGCCCGGGGGCTATGGTTTGCAAAGGAGTAACAGGGAAGACAATAGCACCTGAAAATTAGAAGAGGAAACAAATCCAAGTTAAAGGATGGTTACTAAAGTCAGTGGCCAAGTGAATGTAGTGCCTTGCAGGATAAAGAGCATTGAAGATTTTGTCTGCAAAGGGGAATATATTTGTGATTTCCCCTTTATACTATAGCCTGTCTTTTCCATATTACTGGGCATTAGGATGAAGAATCATAAAATTTAGGAGTTTTAAGATAAAATAACCATCCTCTAGCCTTATCCTTTCTTCTAGGAATATTTTCAGCTATCACAATTTAAATTTGCAAAAACATTAGGAGGATTGATGTTGGATTACTAATTTATTATTTTTCCTAGTAATAGCACTAACAGTATTATATTATAATTTTAAATAAAAGCATAGTTTATCAACAAAAATCAGAAAATAATTTAAGACTAAGGAATTGTTTCTATTTTTAATTAAATTTCTCAAATTGAAGCAGAGATTTTACCTGGGGATGGTGAAAACGGATACTTGTCTATTAACTGGTGTTCGGGAACCATTAACCTAAGTTAAACACCCTTTTTGAATTTGAATATTTTAATAAATTCTATGCAAAATGATTTTCTGCAAAATGATTTTCTATCCTATGCTTGAATATCTCCAGTTATGGAAAATTCTGTACCTCTTGCAGCATCTCTTTTGTTCTTAAACTCTAAAAATCATTTCCACTTTGAACTTAAATCTGTGTTCCTATAACCACATCATTAGTGCTTGTTATGTCTCATGCTACTTTGTGAAATGAGTCTATTCCATTTTCCACATACCCCTGTTGCCATCGAGTCGATTCTGACTCATAGTGACCCTATTGGACAGAGTAGAACTACCCCATAGGATTTATAAGGAGCGGCTGGTGGATTTGAACTGCCAACCTTTTGATTAGCAGCCATAACTCTTAACCACTGCACCATCAGGGCTCCTTTTCCACATACAAACCCTACCAATAATAAAAAATAAATAAATAAAAGTAACTCACTGTAGTTCCACTAACCATCCTCAAATGATATGGTTTCAATCCCTTTACAATTTGGGCCATACTCTGAATTCCACCCAAAAGAACTTTATCGATGTTAAAACAGGGTAAACTAGAACATTAATAATGTGAGCACATTTACTTTATCTTAGTGGGAACTTTCATTCTCATAATTCTAGATTCTACACATATATTTGTATACTATATAAGATTAGGTTTTTATCAGCTACACCACAGCTACATCATATTATTGACACTGTGCTTTCTTTCAACTAGGATAACAATGTTTGGGTTTTTTTTTTGTTTGTTTTTTTTTAACAAATACATGACTGCTAAACATGTTATCCTATATCTTTCTTCTTGTATTAGTTTATTTGACTCAATTTTAAGACCTTGCATTGATAATGATGATGATAATGATGATGACATTATTAATGTTGACCAAGAAGAAAAGAAAAGAAACGTCATTTATTGAGTGTTTATTATGTGCCTAGAACTGTGTTGGAAGCCTTATATACTCTATCATATTTAATCCACACAATGGTCTTGTGATATATTCCAAAACTATAATGAAGAAACTAACCCTTAGAATAAATAGATCTTCAGCTGTATTTCACAACTACTTGGTTTCATAATTTTGATGACTGTATAACAATTCTAACTTGATTTTTTTTTATACATTCTTATCTTAAATGGCTGGATGTTGGAAGGAGGTAAGTACACCCCTAATTTAGAGATGGGAATATGGGTCATTATCGGAATATTAGCTGAAAAGTCAGCTGGGACTTCTTTCTACATGGGTTATCATGACCTACGTCTTTGGCCAGACCTTTCTAGTTCACAATAACTTGGAAGTTTACGAGGTATGTTGTTGTTCTTGTTGTTATGTGCCATCAAGTTGGTTCCTACTCACAGTGACTCAAATGTACAGCAGAATGAAACTGCCTGGTCCTTCGTCATGCTCATAATTGTTGCTATGCTTGAGCCCATTGTTGCAGACACTATGTCGACCCATCTCGTTGAGGGCCTTCTTCTCTTTTGCTGACCCTATACTTCAACAAGCATGATGTCCTTCTGCATGGAATGATCCCTCCTGATAACATGTCCAAATTATGTGAGATGAAGTCTCAACATCCTCGCTTCTAAGGAGCATTCTGGCTGTACTTTTTCCAAGACAGACTTGTTTATTCTTCTGGCAGTCCAAGGTTTATTCAGTATTCTTTGCCAATACCATAATTCAAAGGCATCAATTCTTCCGTCTTCCTCATTCATCATCCAACTTCTGCAGGCATATAAGGTGATTGAAAATACCATAGCTTGGGTCAGGAACACCTTAGTCCTCAAGTGACATCTTTGCTTTTTAACACTTTAAAGGGGTCTTTTGCAACAGATGCGCCCAATGCAATGCGTCTTTTGATTTCTTGACTGCTGCTTCCATGGGCATTGATTGTGGATTCAGGTAACGTGAAATCCTTGACAACTTCAATCTTTTCTCTGGCTACCATGATGTTGCTTATCGGTCAAGTTGTGAGGATTTTTGTTTTCTTTATGTTGAGTTGTAATCCATACCGAAGGCTGTGGTCTTTGATCTTCATCAGTAAGTGCTTCAAGTCGTCTTTATTTTCTGTAAACAAGATTGTGTCATCTGCGTTATCACAAATTGTTAGAGTTGTCCTCCAATCCTGATGCTGCACTCTCCTTCATTATAGTCTAGCTTCTCAGATGATTTGGTCAGCATATAGATTGAATAAGTATGGTGAAAAGATACAACTCTGATGCACACCTTTCTTGATTTTTAAACCTTGCAGTATCCCCTTGTTCCATTTGAATGATTGCCTCTTGGTCTATAGACAGGTTCCTTATGAGCACAATCAAGTGCTCTGGAATTCCCATTCTTGTCATGTAATCCATAGCTTGTTATGATCCACACGGTTGAATCCCTTTGCATAGTCAATAAAACACAAGTAAACATCTTTCTGGTATTCTCTGTTTTCAGCCAAGATCCACCAGACATCAGCAATGATATTCCTCATTCTATGTTATCTTCTGAATCCAGCTTGAATTTCTGGCAGTTCCCTTTCAATGTACTTCCACAAATACTTTTGAATGATTTTCAGCATAATTTTATTTGTGTGTGATATTAATGATACTGTTCGATAATTTCCACATTCCTTTGGATCACCTTTCTTTGGAATAGGCACATATATGGATCTCTTCCAGTCTGTTGGCCAGGTAGCTGTCTTCTGAATGTCTTAGCACAGATGAGTGAGCACTTCCAGCATTTCATCCATTTGTTGAAACATTTCAATTGCTATTCCATTAGTTCCTGGAGCCTTTTTTTTTCACCAGTGACTTCAGTGCAGCTTGGACTTCTCTGTTTGATACCATTTGGTTCTTCATCACACTCTATCTCCTGAAATGGTTCAACATCAACCAGTTCTTTTTGATACAGTGACTCTGTGTATTCCTTCTGTCTTTTTTTGATGCTTCCTGTGTCATTTAGTTTTTTGCCCATAGAATCCTTCAATATTGCAACTCAAGGCTTGAATTTTTCTTCAGTTCTTTCAGCTTGAAAAATGCTGAAAGTCTGGTTACTCTGCTGAAACCTATCCACCACAAATGATCCTTCTGGTATTTGAAATACCAGTGGCATAGCTTCCAGCATCACAGCAACACGCAAACCACCACAGCACGACAAACTGACAGATGAGTGTGGTTAAAAGGTATAGGCATTACTTATTTTCTTCAGATGTGAATATTTATTTATTTATTGTCAGGTTAGAGTTTTTGGAACTTCAACCCTTAGATACTGGTTCCAGATTTCAGGCTGCTAAATATGAAACTTTGGATAGAAAACTTTCTCTCCCTCTCTCTCTCGTTCTTTTTTTTAACTTATTTTATTACAGAATACATACATCATCATCATAAGGCACAGATTTATTTCTATATGCAGTGGGTCTGCTGAATACAAAATAGAAAATCAATATTCCTATAATTACATGAAATGTACTAGATTGGTTAGTGGATGTCAATAAAACTAACCATTTCTTAAAGGAGGAGAGATACTAAGGAACTTAGTTTTCAATGCGTATGTGTTCTTGCTCCTATGTCTTTTGGACTCTCAGATGTACAACAAACAAAAGAAGAAGGCTTAATTGACCCAACCATTTGCAGCAAAGGGACTCCAAAGGGTATTATCCTGAAAACCTAGGAGTAACTCAGAAAGGGAAAATTAATCTCAGGCAATAACAAACATGCTGAAAGTTTTTTTGGATACTGCAATACACTGAAAAAATATCCTTTCTGGAAAATGTAGTTCTGAGCAATATGGAACCATATCCTCCTGCTATCACAATTTTGCATTAAGAAATGTAAAAATACATTTTTAAAGTAAACCATTCTTTATGATTTTTTTTTTAATGTGCTTTTAACCTACTATGTATCAGGCACAGTACTAGACCTTGAGGACAGACATGATAATAAGATGTGATGTGTGTTCTGAAAGACCTTACCGTCTAGGGGAAGACACAGAAACAGAGATAGAAGCAATTAAAACATTCAAAAGGAATTAGTAAATAATATCTGCCTCGAGCATTGTGCTCTTTTAAAGAACTGTAGGGGATCCAACTGATAACAGAATCTGGAAAGAACAGAGAGGAAGCTTAGGAGGCAGTGAGTTTATGTTAATGGGTAAGAACAATCTGGAAAGGGAGGGTGAGAACTGATGCACAACTTGAAGAATGTAATCAGTGTCACTGAATTGTACATGTAGAAATTGTTGAATCAGCGTATGTTTTGCCGTGTACATTTTCAACAACAACAAAAATAAATTATTAAAAAAAAACTAGGGAAAAAAAAACAATCAAATGTAAATCAAAAATAAAATTAAAAAAAAACAAAAACAAAGTACAGCCATGGAATAAAAAGATTCTTTTCACTTGGAAATAGTTATTACTTAAGGAACACTAGCACCAAGGAGGGAAGAATGAACTAGAGGCAAGAAAATGAGTGAAAAGAGCAGAAGTAAGGGGACAAAAGGGCAAAAAGAGGAAAGAAGTGAATAATAGGCCACATATACAGTGGAAATAACTAGAAATGGTAACACGTGTGGTCGACCCTCCTCTCTAGAGTTTGAAGTAGTGACAGCAGAGAATGGGAAGAAGCCTTAGAGAGGAGAGAAAGGAAGTGTCAACTAGAAATTTCCCATAGAGCAAGCTAATTCCCATGTCTTCCACTACGCTTGGGAATGCTCCTGAGGTTCAGGCAGGCCAAACCTCCTTGAAGGGGGTCAAGGTTCAGACAATGCAGAAGAGCAGCCTGTGGGAATTCACAGCGTAGATACAATTTGCTATTTTTGACATTATTGCACACACAGGGTGCCACACAAATGACAGAAAAAGTCATATATGATCTACAGAGACACTTACTAGAATAGAGGTCAAAATTACATTGTCTGTAAAATGCTTTGAAAATATGTTAGTATAAATATTGTGATGTGTACATGAGTATGAATTGCTTTGATATTCACCTTAGGGGTTTTCGTTTAAGTGTTTAAGTATTTACGATAGATTGTGGTCCCAAGGTAGCAATCTTATCTCTACTCTACATTCTCTTTCTCAGTCTGAACTTGCTATTCCTCCACCAGGAAACGGAGTCCAATTCCCCTCCTTTGAATATGGGCTGACCCAGTAACAGCAGAAATGACATTTTTGGACTTCTGAATCCAGAAATTAGGAAAGCCGGGAAGCTTTTGCTGAAGCCAGTTGCCATGTAAGAAATCTAATACGTAGACATTTCCATAATGTGAGGTAATCCAAACTAACCATGTGGAGCGGCCATGTGAAGGAAGGGAGAGAGAGATAGAAGCAGGGGACAGAGAGAGAGAGATTGAGAGAATTACCCAGCTATCCTTCTGTTTCTCAAACCATCCCTGCTGAGACATAAGGCGTGTGAGTGAAGAAACCATCTTGGACATTCTAGCCCAGAAGATGATAAGTGGAGCAAAGATGAGCTCTCCTTACTGAGTCATAATAGTATTGCAGGATTGTAAGCATTCTATTTGTTGTTTTAAGAACTAAGTTTTTGGCACGGTATGTTATGTAGCAATAGATAAATGAAATAGTATCCTCATCAGAAATCAGCACTACAATGTTGGTTGCTTAGCAGTTCTAAGTCAACATATATCTTGTTAATCAGTTCATAGGATGTAGATCTAAAGCTTTTATTGAAGAAATAAATGGTTTCAAGATTCATAAATTAGGCATACAAAAAGGGCAAGCACAGAATGACTTGGTATGCAGTGTAATTTGTTCTTTATTTCTCCATTTTACCGAAGAAGCTGTCACTTGGCTCTGCCACAAGGCTGTTGGCTGTGGCTGCCATCAGAATGTCATTGTGTTAGCCTTAAAATCAACCTTTCATTCAAAACATGAGTTAGAGCCTAAGGACATAGTGAGATTTTTTTCAGGCTAAAAGAAAGGGTGGTATAGCTTTTTCCTGGCTTTTCACTGATACATGTTCGTATGTTTGACAGAGTGTGGCCTGAGGCTTGCTTTCTTTGCAACATACCACCTACTGCTGAGGTTGTGGGAAAGGGGACATAATGACACTACCTACCTCTAGTATTTACTCACATATTTACAAAGAACTTGACCATTGCTGAAGAGCCACATTGGCTCAAGACAGTTTGTAACAAGAAGAAATTCTGGCCAATGGAGTAAAGTATAGAAAGGAGCAAAGGACAAGTCTTTGTATTAATAACTTTCTTTAGAGAAGGACGAAGGAGAGGGATAAGCCAAAAGGTGAGGTGTATTTGAAAGTTTAAAAAAAAAAAACATTTTATAAGAGATTCCAGGTTACATGACTCAAATATCAAAAATGATTCAAGGTAAAAACATCCTGTTGTCAATAATTGTTTTTCCTTTATGTTTACCAGTAAGTCTCTTAAAAATTCAATTCAATTGTATGCAAATTAATACAACCAAAAATGAAATGAAATTCAGTATCTTTCTATTCAATAAACATGTATGAGCACCTGTAGACTCAGACACTGTTATAAGTAGTGGAGATAAACAAAAAAAGTTTATAGTTTCAAAATGTATGTCCCGTAGTGGAGGAAGATAGAAGATAAAATGATGATTGCAGTAAAAACAAGATAAGTGTTAGAATAGGTATAAATACATGTTGCTATGGAATCCTACTGGGGGAATTGAATTCAGATTTCACTGTCAGGGAAAGCTTCCTTGAGAATCTGGAGAACAGGACAAAAGCTAGCTGGCCAAAGACTTTTAGAGAAGGTCTTCGGGAGAATGTTGAGATATACACGAAAAGCACAGGGCAAATGCGGACTGGGGTAATTATACTGAATTATAACCCTGTGGATGAATATGAAAGCCAGGTCAATGAGAGGTAAGGAGTTAAGTTAGTGTTTGCAAACCAGCAAGAAAGGAGGCTGAAGAATTTGAAATAAATCAGTGATATCTTAGAAACACTCCTCTGACAATGTGGTGGCGACAAAGTGAGAATGCTGAAGATTTCTAAGAGGACATGCAGGGGACTGAGCTGTTTTGTTTTCTCAAAGGTGGTTAGAAGTCTACATTCTCTACATTCTCCCTAGGTAATCACATTCCTTCTCATTGCTTCGACTACAGCCACATCCGGTCAAGTACCACCTCTGGCTTCCCCAACTGTCTCACGAAAATCTCAACCTGATATTCCCATAGGCACTTTAGACTCACAGGTACAAAAGCAAATTTATCATTTTTCCATTTCTTCCTTTCCTATATTTGCCTCCTTTCCTGTATTTTTTGTCTCAGGGTTGATTTTCTCAGCCACATAATCACCAAGAATAGAAACCTGGCTGTTATCCTTGACTCTACCCACTACTTCAATTTGAATCCAATTTGTCACCATGTCTTTTTGATTGGCATCCAAATAGCTATAAAATCTGTTTTCTCCTCTCTAACTCCAATTTCCCTGTTCAAACTGAGATTTTAGTTTCTCATGTCTGAACCATTCAGGAGTCTCCTAGTAACCTCTCATCCCTGCTCTTGTTCTTCCAAATATAACTTCCGTACAGCTGCTAGTGAGATTTATTTAACACTTAAAATCTGATCCCACCAGATAATTTCAGCTTCTTAAAATAACATCCAAGACCTTGAAAGATCTGGCCGCTGCCTACTGTTTCAGTCTCATCATTTATTCTGTCTTGCTTAACGTATTATGTACTTTGGGAACACCGAAGTGTTGGCACTTTCTCACACCTTCATTTATTGCTATTGTTGTTCCTTCTTGTCTTTGATCACCCTGGTCCTCCTGTTAGAGCTCATCAACCATCCTTTCTTTTCTGGGCTATCACTGCCAGAGTGGAACTATTGATGCTTTATCTACCTATAACCATCTCTACTGGGTTATGTACCAGTTACCAGTAGTCTACCAAATCCTCCAAAAACATTGCTTTTGGAATATTTTATTAGAATTCTCTCTCTCCCCAGTTGACTGAACTCCAAGAGGGGAGGGACTTTTTCACTCATTGTTTGCACATCATCTAATAAATAGTAAAAACTCAGTAAACATTTACAGAAAAATGTGTGAACTGTACTACATCTAAAGGCCAGACAAATTCAATGTGAAGAACTCAGCCTATCATAATTCTGAGCAATTATTTTGTAGAGCGGGGCTGTTCAAGTTGGTGGTCTCTTGCCACACGTGGCTATTGAAAACTAGCTGAACTGAGATGTGCTGCTTATGTAAAAAACACAGCGGGTTTCAAAGAGTCATTATGAAGAAAAAGCATGTAAATATATCATTAATAATGTTTTCATGTTTATTACCTGTTGATATAATAATATTTTTGATATATTAGGTTAAGCGAAATTTATTATTAGATTTAATTGCACTTGCTTTTTACTTTTTTAATGAGGTTACTAGAAAATATAAAATTACAAATTTAAAACTGCAGCTCTCCTATTGGACGCTGTATGTAGACTGTTCGAAGTATTCCTTCAGTGATTTTCTAAATGAAATCTGAACACGATTGTTCCATACTGACCAAACGGGATCTGCTCTGGTGATGCTTGCACCGGCAGTCCTAGCTGGTACCACTGAATCACACTTACAGAATTTTGTTTTTGGCTTTGCTTTGTGTAAGTTATATGTTGATGCTGTTTTCTCTGATTTGATTATGAGTGACAAATTTCATGGTTTATGTGTTTCGTTTGCTTAGTCTCTAGCATAGTTTTTGCCATGTAGTAAGTGCTCCAGAAATGGCTAGTGGATGAATGACGAATGCAAGGTACAATGAGGGCAGGTTGAGTGCTCACATACACACGCATTTTGTACATTTCATATGGAATAAGATTTTTGAAGGTTTTAAAAAAGTTTTCTCATTTAACATAACATTTAATATTTCAAAGATACTGCTACCACTTGATGCTATTAACTGATATTCCTAAAAAAATTTTTTTTAAAAAGGTATGATATTTCAGTTTTAAAAAATGCTGCGTTATATTTTTCTACTTAGAGTTTAAAATGAATATTAGCATAATAAAGACAGTAGTTTTTCAGAAAAAAAGCAAAGCAAAATAGCTTGTGTAACCATGAATTCAGTATTTCACATTTTTCACACTTGTTGATATTCAAATTATTTATTTTTCCCAAACGGTTCCTTCATATGTTTATTTAATAATGAACCATAGCCTTATCTGAAGACAGTGATTCATTTTTTTGACAAGTTAAGAAAACACTGACCCCAAGAAGGCAGAGACAGACTTTGTGAATATTTTCATTAGAATGTAAGCCCCACAAAGATGGAGCCTTGTTTGATTTTTTGCCAGTGGATCTGCAGCACCAAGAATAATGTCACAGTAGATACTCTCTAGATAGTGTTATGGATTGAATTATGTCCCCCAAAAACATGTGTCAACTTGGCTAGACCATGATTCCCAGTTTTGTGTGATTGCCCACCATTTTGTCATCTGATGTGATTTTCCTACGTGTTCTATATCCTACCTCTGTGATGTTAATGAGGCAGGATTAGAGGCAGTTATGTTAATGAGGCAGGACTCAATCTACAAGATTTAGGTTGTATCTTGATCTTTTTTGGGATATAAAAGAGAGAAGTGAGCAGAGAGACGGGGGGTGTCATACCACCAAGAAAACAACCCCAGAAGTAGAATATGTCCTTTGGACCCAGGGTGCCTATGCTAAGATGCTCCTAGATCAGGGGAAGATTGATGACAAGGGCCTTCCTCCAGAGCCAACAAAGAGAGAAAGCCTTCCCCTGGAGCTGGCACCCTGTATTCAGACTTCTAGCCTACTAGACTGTCAGAGAATAAATTTCTGTTTGTTAAAGCCATCCACTTGTGGTATTTCTTTTATAGCAGCACTAGATAAGTAAGATAGGTGGATAGATAGATGATAGATTAGTTGAATAAATAAATGTATTCATTTTTGTTCTACTTTTGTTTGCTCTTATTTTAAAAAAACACTCACTAGTGAGTCAAAATGTTTTTCAGAATATAAATTAATAAAACTGAAATAAAAAAAGATTATAAAAGATAGGTGAGTGCAAAGGAAAACATTTTACCAGAATTTTTCATTTAGTTATAACATTAAATATCTTTGAATTTTGCTTGAAACAGGCATTGTACTAAGCATAAGACATTAAGAAAGACCAAGAACAATATGGCCCAACATTGTTATTTGCAGTGAAGCAACACAGACTATGCTTTAAAAGTGTGATTTTGAATTCTAACTCTACAACTCAGTAGCTGTGTAACCAAGGTCAGGTCATTCAGCTTCTGTGTGCTTCAGTTTCCTCATTTGTAAGATCGAGATAGTAATATTACCTACTTCAAAGAGTTGCTAAGAGCATTAACTGAAATAATACGTGTGAAGTGCTTATAAGAGCTGTCCACAGATGAGTTTAGAAACTGATGGTTAAGGTTATGTGTCAGATTGGCTAGGCCACGATCCTCAGTTGTCTGGCAGATATTATGCAGTCATCCTCCATTTTATGATTTGATGTGAGCAGCCAATGCATTAAGAGGTCAATCAGTTGAAAACAATCAGTCAAACACCAATCTGTTTCCTTGGGGTGTGGCCTGCAGCCAATATATATGTGTGTTCTGGCAAAGTTTTCTCTGGATCCTGCATCTGACTCATCCTCTGACCTCTGGTTCTTCAGACATGAGCCGGCAACCTCTACCTGATTGTGGGTTCATCAGCCCCCACGTTGAGTCAGGAAAAGCCTCCAGCCTAACGACTGACACATGGATTTGGGACTTGCCAGCCTCCACAAGTGTGTTAAATATTTTCTTGAGATAAATCTCTCTCTGTATATTTTTATATATATATATGTGTGTATATATATATATATATACACACACACACACACACACACACACACACTTCACTGGTTTTGCTCCTCTAGAGAACCCAGACTAAGACAGAAACTATTATTATAAGGACAATGATTTTCTTTAAAAAGGATATCTTTTATAGACTTTTTTTGGGGGGGGAAAAAGATCTTCCAAAATGATCTTTCTTCCACAGGCCCTTGAAATATTAGACAAGGTTTCCCTTTTGTAACCATCAACAATGAGACAAATAAGACAGCATAATACAGCGGATCCTGGAGCTGCGCTGAGTCTACTCCTTACTAGCTGTTTAAGCTGAGCAAGCTGTTAACTTTGCTGGGCCTCAATGCCCTCAGCTGTAAGACACGGATAATACTGTTGTTGTTAGTGGTTGTCAAGCTGGCTCTGACTCATGACAACCCCGTGTATAACAGAAAAAATGTTGCCTGGTCCTGTCCTATCTTTATGATTTTTTGATATGTTTGAGCCTATTTTGTGGCTATTGTGTCAATACATCTGACTGAGGGTTTCCCTAATTTTCTCTGACCCTCTACTTTACCAAACAGGATGTCCTTTTTTTAGGGAAGGGATAATAGTTTACCTATAAAACAGGTTGATATAAGGATTAAATGAATTAGTATTTGTAATAAACTTAGAGCAGATCCTAGCAATGTGTGCTCCAGAAATGTTTGCTTATGTATTGAATGAATGGATGCCACTCTGAGTTGTATGGATGATGTAATCCCTCACATCAGTGATAAAGACTAACTGGTAATGTGTTGAGGCCTGATGAACAATCAGCAGCAGGCAACAATAACAGTGAAAAACAAGGTCTCATGGAAATACAGACAAATAATTTCTGCTTTCTTATTCTAGAAAGGTAGACAGGTTGTACTGCCTTCAATGTCATAGGCTGCATGTTCATTAATTCACTTTTATAAATAAGTGATGTAAAAATAAAAGATATGGTAAGCATTTTAGAAAATCAAAGTGGTACACATTTTTCAACTAAGTATTAAAGAAAATATTCAGTGTATGAACTGGGATCACGATGTTTCATAGCATGAGCATCCATTTGTGAAACCAAATCAATTTCAAAACTTCTACCTATGGAACTGAACACACGGAACTGTGTAAGTAAATTCAAACAGTTGTCATGTTCATTTAGCACAGAGTAGACTAAAGTTTTAATGTTGGAAAGAATCTTAAAGTAATAAAAAAACAAAACCTATTGCTGTGGAGTTGATTCCGACACATAGTGACCCTATAAGACATAGTAGAACTGCCCCATAGGGTTTACAAGGAGTGGCTGGTGGATTCAAACTGCTGACCTTTTTTGGTTAGCAGCCGAACTCTTAACCACTGTACCACCAGGGCTCCAAAATAAAGTAATAGTATGGGATAAACCATTATGAAATACACACTAAGCAATATCTCAGTCATTCCTACTACAACCCTAGGAAGATAGCACCCTTGTTTTGCAGATGAAGAAAAAGAAGCCAAGAAGGAGCAAGTAGTTTACTGGAGGCCCCATGGCTAGAACTTGAGGGAAATAGGATTCAAACTCTAGAGCTCTAGCTCTTAACCCTGGAGTTCTACCGACTTTTCTGAATTAATGCTTATGGTAATATCACCGAGTCCTTAGGAAAGCACTAGCTGATGTCACAGAGAAAATAGAGCATGCCTCAAAAACAATAAATTGCTTCAGAGCTTAGTACTAAGAGGGTTGGTTCTCAATTATTGGAAAACAAGTTTTGTCTTAGGCTTTGTAACTAGGCACTGCTCAGTTTTTACCTTTGAAGGAGCCAGTGTAGTTACTGATAAAGGCAGTTTTAATAACTTTGGATTATGTAACATTTTATTGTTGACTTTATGAAGCACTTAATTTTAATCTTTGTAGATTATGCTGCAAATTCTCTGAATTCATGCTTCACTTATTTCCCAATTTTCAGCCTTCTTAAATTTTACATTATGATTTTCATATGTGAGATCATTTACCTGAGGACTCTGTTCTCCAGCCTTTGGCTAAATTAGCCTTAAGTCCTTAAATTTCACTAGAAATACTATCTCCCAAATTAATAGCCCCAAAGCACTTGAGCCAAAAATTGATTTTATTCTACTTGCTGTTGAGTTGTGTTGACTGTGTTGAAAATTAAATAGGGTTTTAAAATTATGATCTGTATTATTAGAATTTCCTGATTAATATAAACTGGATTACTTCTTGTTTTACTTTACCCATTGTCCCCTAACCACTTGCAAGGGAATATTGAGGCATTTTGATTTTAATAAACCTACCAACATAAAAAAGGTGAATATGTATTAATTCGTCACAATTTTCTTCTGTATTTTGAATGTTTTCATAGTTTAAGCTATGGACATAAAATGTGTTGTTGTGGGATTTTGTTGATTCTTTTGTTAATTTTAAAATGAAAATGCTTTGAGAGCTTTTAGAATTAAATGAAAATTTAGGGAAGAACAGTAGGGATACCAGATGGGAATGTCTCAAAAGCTATCTTCAGGAATATCGTATAAAAGTGAGGTGATTCTATGTGATCAGAGTATTATAGAGTTTGTGTCTGATATGGTATATTAATATAAAGAATGTCTGTGTAATTAATACTGTAAGAAAATAGATATTCTAAATATATACATTAAAATAAATATATACCCACACCCGCTGCTGTCAAGTTGATTCTAACTCATAGTGACGCCATAGGACAGAGTAGAACTGCCCCATAGGGTTTCCAAGGAGCAGCTTGTAGATTCAAACTGCTGGCCTTGTTGGTTAGCAGCTGAGCTCTTAACTACTGTGCTACCAGGGTTCCAAAATAAATATAGATACACCATATTTTGAACTGGAATAGACCTTAAAAAATAATACAGTCTCACCTCATCATTAATGGAAGGGTAACTTGAGGCACAGAGATACCAAGTAATGACCAATGTCACAAAACATTATTTTATGGTAGAGACATGATTAAAAATCAGGTGTCCTCATTTCCAGTCTGGTATCTTTTTCTACTAATTCAAATTGTTCCTAGAAAGAGCATATAACGTATGGAAGGGAAATATATATATACATGTGTATGTGTGTGTATAAAGCCAAAAAACCAAACCAAGCCAAACCTGTTGCCAGTGAGTCGATTCTGATTCATAATGACCCTCCCTATAAGATAGAGTAGAACTGCTCCATAGGGTTTCCAAAAAGTGGCTAGTGCATTCGAACTGCTGACCTTTTGGTTAGCAGCCATAGCTATTAACCACTGTGCCACCAGGGCTCCGTGTGTGTGTGTGTGTGTGTGTGTGTGTGTGTGTGTGTCTGTATATGAATATGCATATATATTCTTTTTTTCCCATGTAGCAAGATTTCCCAATCTACAATTTTTTTTTTGGTATTGTTCCAGGAATTATTAGAGAGTATTGCATCATAGACATTATGTCTTGATGCCAATATTTTGAGTATCAAGAAGCCATATGTCCCTTGCTGTTGAGTTGATTCTGATTCATAGTGATTCTATAGGACAGAGTAGAACCGCCCTATAGCGATTCCAAGTCTGTATATCTTTACAGAAGCAGACTGCCACATCTTTCTCCCATGGAGCGGGGTTGGTGGGTTCCAACTGCCAATCTTTTGGTTAGCATCCAAGCGCTTCACCACTGTACCACAAGGACTCCTGTTCAAGAAGCCATAGAGAGTGCTTAATAAATATTTGCCTAAGTCATAAACTTGTAAAATAAATGTAAATGTGTTGATTTGTGATTGGAATTTCAGTGACTGATAGCTTCATGGTCCTCTATTTGGTCTCCTGTTTTCATTCACACCATAGTCTCTTATCAAACTCAATACCAATATTGACCAAAGCAGAGTAAAATACAGACATTAAAAAAAAAAAAAAAAAATGAGTCCCGCAGAGCGACCACATGAATGAACTAATGACTTACCAAATAACCTCAATAAGAAACAATGAATGTTAAAATATTGCAGTGAAACCTTGTGTCGTTATTATTTTGCTTATATTTATTGAAGATGTGGGCTTCTGTTCATCAGAGAGTAGGTTTATGTAAACACCTATTTAACAAAGAGACTTCTAGTTATTATGGAATGATTTTCTCTTTCAAAATTAGCTGGACAAAAAACGAGGACAGGTTAGAGGGTAAACACCCTGCCGTTATTGAAACCAAAGTGTCGAATGTTAACATATTTAAAAAATTTTTTCAATAGTATGTTTCAATTTATTTATGATTATGATGTGTCCATATAACATGTGTCTAGGAAGAGCTCAAGGAGCTCTGGTAGCACAGTGGTTAAAGAGCTTGGCTGCTAACCAAAAGGTCAGCCTTTCGAATCCACCAGCTGCTCCTTGGAAACCCTACGGGGCAGTTCTACTCTGTCCTATCGGGTTGCTATGAGTCAGAATTGACTAGAAGGCAACAGGTTTGGTTTTTTTAGGAAGAGCTCAAAAAGCCTGACAAGCACCCTCTAATAATCTATGATAAATACATTTACTAAGGTATCATGGGATACATATTATCTCTCTAATGATAAGTTGGAAAAAGTAACATAAGCTAACAAAATAACACTGTGGAAAGTGAAAGACACATAACTAAGGTGATTTCTTCAATTATTGTTCAGGAATCTATGACTATTTTTATGTCTCTAACCATTTTTATTAAAGTGAATATATTTACTATAGATTTAATTGTGTCTCCCCAAAAATATGTGTTGCAAATCCTAATGTCTATGCCTGTGGGTTGTCTTTGTTGTGTTAACGAGGCAGGATTAGTGTAGGATATGTTTTGAGTCCATCTCTTTTGAGATATAAAAGCAGAGATAGGGGAAGAGAGATGCCAAGCCACATGAAGATCACTCAGGAGCAGAAGCTCAAAAGAGACAAGGAATTTCCTCCAGAGCCAACAGAGAGAGAAAGCCTTCCCCTAGAGCTGGCGCTCTGAATTTGGATTTTTAGCCTTCTAAACTGTGAGAAAATAAATTTGTTTGTTAAAGCCATCCTCTTGTATTATTTCTGTTACAGCAGCACTGGATAACTAAGACAGAATTAGTAGTAAATTAATTATTGAACATGTAAACAAATGTTTTGAATATTCATAAAATTGTTATTGTTAGCTGTCATCCAGTCAGATCCTGACTCATGGTGACCTCATGAAAGCAGGAAAAAATGCTACGCCATCCCCATGATTGATTGGGGGATCAGACTGTTGCTGTTAAAAGGGATTCACTGGCTGATTTTCAGAAGTAGATAGACAGGCCTTTCTTCCTAGCCTGTCTTAGTCTGGGAGCACTGCTGAAATTTGTTTACCATCGTAGTAACACGAAAGCCTTCACTGACAGACCCATGTTGGATGCATATGCGGTGCATCAGCTGGGAATCGAACCCTAGTTTCCTGCATGGAAGGTAAGAACTCTACCATTGAAAGACCAAGGCATCTCATCTGTACTGTCGTTACATACTGTCAAGTAGATCTCAATTCATATCAACCCCACGTGACAGACTAGAACTGCCCCATAGGATTTTCTAGGCCATAATTTTTATGGAAGCAGATCGCAAGTTCTTTCTCCCATGGAGCTGCTGGATGGGTTCAAACTGATTAGCAGCTGAGCGCTTAACAGCTTCACCACAAGGGCTCTTTTTTTTTTTTATTGTGCTTTAAGTGAAAATTTTCAGTTCAAGTTAGTTTCTCATACAAAAATGTATACACAGATTGTTATGTGACCCTAGTTGCTCCCTGAAATGGGACAGCACACTCCTCCTTTCCACTCTGGATTTCCTGTGTCCATTCAAACAGCTCCTGTTCCTTTTTCTCTTCTCGTCTCACCTCTGGAGGGGAGCTGCCAATTTAGTGCTAAGAAGCACCCTCTTCAAGAGTATCATTTTATATCTTATAGTCTAGTATAAGTCTGGTTTTTTTTACTAGAATTCGAGTTCTGTACCTCACTTTTCTCCTGCTCCATCCTGGACTCTCTGTTGTGTTCCCTGTCAGGGCGGTCATTGGTGGTAGCCAGGGACCATCTAGTACTTCTGATCTCACCCTGATGGAGTCTCTGGTTTATGTGGCTCTTTCTGTCTCTTGGGCAAATATTTTCCTTGTGTTTTTGGTGTTCATCACTCTCCTTTGCTCCAGGTGGGTTGGGACCAATTGATGCATCTTAGATGGCCACTCACTAGCTCTGAAGACCCCAAACGCTACTCACCAAAATGGGATGCGGAACATTTTCTTAATAAACTTTGTTATGCTAACTGACCTAGATGTCCCCTGAAACCATGGTCCCCTGACCCCCAACCCTGCCACTGTGCCCCTCAGTGTTTGGTCGTATTCAGGAAACTTCTTAGCTTTTGGTTTAGTCCAGTTATGCTGACTTCCCCTGTATTGCGTGTTGTTCTTCCCTTCACCTAAGATAATTCTTGTCTACTATCTAGTTAGTGAATGGCTCTCTTCTTCCCTCCCCACCCTTGTAACCATCAAAGAATATTTTCTTTCATGTTTAAACCACTTTATTGAGTTCTTAGAATAGTGGTCTCATAGGATATTTGTCATTTTGTAACTGAGTAATTTCACTCAGCCTAATGCCTTCCAGATTCATCCATGTTATGAGATGCTTTGCAGATTCATTGTTGTTCTTTATCACTGCATATTATTCCATTGTGTGGATATACCATAATTTGTTTATCCATTTGTCTGTTGATGGTCACCTAGGATGTTTCCATCTTTTTGCTATTGTGAACAGTGCTACAATGAACATGGGTGTGCATATATCTATTTGTGTGACGGCTCTTATTTCTCTAGGATATATTCCAAGGGGTGGGATTGCTGGATTGTATGGTATTTCTATTTCTAGCTTTTTAAGGAAGCACCAAGTTGATTTCTAAAGTGGTTGTACCATTTTACATTCCC
>NW_004444019.1:2233107-2235887 GCF_000243295.1 Trichechus manatus latirostris
TAATGGCTAACGATTGTGGGCGTTTCCTCATGTATCTGGTAGCCACCTAAATATCTCTGGTGAAGTGCCTGCTCATATCCTTGGTCCATTTTTTAATTGGATTATTTGTCTTTTTGTTGTTGAGGTTTTACAGTATCTTGTAGACTTTAGACATTAGATGCTGATCAGACTTTTCATAGCCAAAAATTTTTTCCCAGTCTGTAGGTTGTCTTTTGACTCTTTTGGTAAAGTCTTTTTTTTTAGTACACATATTGTTTTATGACAATGGTTAACAACCCCACAACATGTCAACACTGTCCTGTCTCAAACGTGGGTTCTGTAGTACCAGCTTTCGTGTCCCCTCCTGCCTTCTAGGCCTTGTCCCTGGACTGTTGTGCCTCATTAGTCTCATTTTATTTTATGGGGCTGTCTAATCTTTGGCTGGATGGTGAACCTTGAGAGTGACTTCATTACTGAGCTAAACGGGTGTCCGGGGGCCATACTTTCAGGGTTTCTCCAGTATCTGTCAGGCGAGTAAATCTGGTCTTTTTTGTGAGTTAGAATTTTGTTCTACATCCTTCTCTAGCTCTGGCGAGGACCCTCTGTTGTAATCACGGTCAGAGCAGTCAGTGGTGGTAGCCGGGAACCATCTAGTTGTATTAGACTCAGTCTAGTGGAGGCTGTAGTAGTTGTGGTCCATTATTCCTTGGACTAATCTTTCCCTTGTATCTTATTTTCTTCATTTGCCCTAGCTGCTGAAGTTGCGAGACCAGTGGAGTATCTTAGATGGCTACTCACAGGCTTTTAAGACACCCGGCGCTACTCACCAAGGTAGAATGTAGAACATTTTCTTTATAAAGTGTGTTATGCCAATTGAGCTAGATGTTCCCTGAGACCATGGTCCCCACAGCCCTCCGCCCAGCAATTCAGTCCTTCAGGGAGTTTGCATGTGTCTATGGAGCTTCCATAACCTTTCCTCGTACAAATTGTGCTGGCTTCCCCAGTATTGTGTACTGTCTTACCCTTCACCAAAATTACCACTTTTCTATTTTTTATTTAGTATTCCCTCCCTCCAAACCCTCCCATCCCTCGTAACCAACAAAAATTGTTTCTCTGTGTGTAAACTTTTTCATGAGTTTTTACAGTAGAGGTCTCATACAATATTTATCCTTTTTGATTGACTTATTTCACTCAGCATAATGTCCAGTTTCATCCATGTTATGAAATGCTTCACAGATTCATCATTGTTCTTTATCATCGCATAATACTCCATTGTGTGTATGTACCATAGTTTGTTTATCCATTCATCTGTTGATGGGCATCTAGGTTGTTTCCATCATTTTGCTATTATGAACAATGCTGCAATGAACATGGGTGTGCATATGTCTATTTGTGTGATGGCTTTATTTCTCTGAGATATATTCCTAGGAGTAGGATTGCTGGATCATATGGTATTTCTACATCTAGCTTTGTAAGAAAGTGCCATATCATTTTCCAAAATGGTTGTATCATTTTGCATTCCCACCAGCAGTGCATAAGACTTCCCATCTCCCCACAGCCTTTCCAACATTTGTTATTTCCAGTTTCTTTTTTTTATTTTTGCCAGTAATGTCGGAGTGAGATGGTATCTCATTGTGGTTTTAATCTGCATTTCTTTAATGGCTAGTGATCGCGAGCATTTCCTCATGTGTCTGTTGGCCGCTTGAATGTCTTCTTTGGTGAAGTGTCTGTTCATTTTCTTTGCCCAATTTTTAATTGGACTATTTGTCTTTTTGTTGTAGAGGTGTTGGATTTTCTTGTAGATTATAGAGATTAGGCCTTTGTCTGACTTGTAATGTCCAAAAAATTTTTCCCATTCTGTAGGTTCTGTTTTTCCTCTTTGGTGAAGTCTTTTGATGAGCATAAGTGTTTGATTTTTAGAAGATCCCAGTTATCTAGCTTATCTTCTGGAGTTTATGTATTGTTCGTTATGGTTTGTATCCCAGTAATGCCGTGTATTAGGGTCTCTAGCATTGATCCTATTTTTTCTTCTATGAACTTTATAGTTTTTGGCTTTATATTGGGTCTTTGACCCATTTTGAATTAGTTTGTGTATCTGCTGTGAGGTATGGGTCCTGTTTCATTTTTTTGCAGATGGACATCCAGTTTTGCCAGCACCATTTGTTAAAATGACTGTCTGTTCCCCATCTGATGGACTTTGGGCCCTTGTCGAAGATCAGGTGACCATAGGTAGATGGATTTACATCCGTTCTCAATTCTGTTCCATTGGTCAGCATATCTGTCGTTGTACCAGTACCAGGCTGTTTTGACTACCGTAGCTGTAGGTTCTGATCAGGTAGTGTGAGTCTTCCTACTTTATTCTTCTTTTTCAATAGTGCTTTACTTATTCAGGGCTTCTTCCCTTTCCATATACAGTTAATGATTCATTTTTCCATGTCTTTAAAGAATGTTGTTGGCATTTGGATTGAGATTGCATTGTATTTGTAAATTGCTTTGGGTAGAATTGTCAGTTTCACAATGTTGAGTCTACCTGTCCATGAGCATGGTATGTTTTTCCATTTATGTAGATCTATTTGGGTTTCTTGCAGAAGTGTTTTGTAGTTTTCTTTGTATAGGTCTTACATCTCTGGTTAGATTTATTCCTAAATATTTTATTTTCTTGGGGCTATTATAAATGGTATTGTTTTACTGATTTCCTTTTCATCATTCTCCTTATTGGTGTATAGGAATCCAACTGATTTTTGTATGTTTATCTTGTATCCTGCTACTCTGCTGAATCTTTCTATTATTTAGTGTTTTCT
>NW_004444019.1:2236466-2273481 GCF_000243295.1 Trichechus manatus latirostris
GTTATGCTGGCTTCATAGAATGAATTAGGAAGTTTTGCTTCCTTTTCTATGTTCTGAAATAGTTTAAGTAGTACTGGTATAAGCTCTTCTCTGAATGTTTGGTAGAATTCTCCAGTGAAGCCATCTGGGCCAGGGCTTTTTTTGTTGGGAGTTTTTTTTTAATAATTTTTTCAGTCTCTTCTCTTGTTATAGGTCTGTTCAGATTTTCAACATCATTTTGTGATAGTTTGGGTAGGTAGTGTGTTTCTAAAAATTTATCCATTTCCTCTAGATTTTCAAATTTGTTGGAGTATGGTTTTTCATAATACTCGGTTATGATCCTTTTTATTTCAGTTGGGTCTGTCATAATGTCCCCCATTTCATTTCTTATTTGGGTTATTTGTATCCTCTCCTGTTTTTCTTTTATCAGTCTGGTCAGTGGTTTGTTGATTTTGTTGATTCTTTCAAAGAACCAACTTTTGGTTTTGTTGATTCTTTCTATTGTCTTTCAATTCTCTATTTCATTTATTTTTGCTCTGATTTTTATTATTTCCTTTCTTTTTGTGGCTGTGGGCTTTTTTTTCTGTTTTATTTCTATTTGTTTGAGCTGTGTAGTTAATGTTTGATTTTGTCAGTTTCTTCTTTTTTGGTGTGTGCACCTATTGCTATAAATTGTTCTCTGAGGACTGCCTTTGCTGTCTTCCAAAGGTTTTGATATGATGTATTCTCATTCTTATTTGATTTTAGGAACTTTTTTATTCTGTTTCTGATTTTGTATATTATTTTGGTGAAGTCTTTTGATGAGCATAAGTGTTTGATTTTTAGGACCTCCCAGTTATCTAGTTTCTTTCTGGTGTTTATGCATTGTTAGTAATGTTTTCTATTCTGTTCATATCATGTATTAGGGCTCCTAGTGTCCCTATTTTTTCTTCCATGATCTTTATCATTTTAGATTTTATATTTAGGTCTTTGATCCATTTAGAGTTAGTTTTTGTGCATGGTGTGAAGTATGAGTATTGTTTCAGGTTTTTGCAGATGGAGAGCCAGTTATGTTAGCACCATTTGTTAAAGAGACTGTCTTTTCCCCAGTTAATGGACTTTCAGCCTTTGTCAAATATCAGCTGCTCATAGGTGGATGAATTTACATTTGGATTCTCAGTTCTGTTCCATTGGTCTATGCTTCTATTGTTGACCAGTACCAGGCTGTTTTGACTACTGTGGCAATATAACAGGTTCTAAAATCAGGTAGTGTGAGGCCTCCCACTTTGTTCTTCTTCTTGAGTAATGCTTTACTTATCTGGGGCCTCTTCCTTTTCCTTATGAAGTAGGTGATTTGCTTCTCCTTTTCATTAAAAAATGCCATTGGAATATGGATTGGGATTTCATTTTATCTGTAGATGGCTTTGGCTAGAACTGACATTTTCACAATGTTGAGTCTTCCTATCCATGAGCAAGGTATGTTTTTCCACTTATGTGGGTCTCTTTTGGCTTCTTACAGTAGTGTCTTGCAGTTTCATTGTATAGGTCTTTTAAGTCTCTGGTTAGATTTATTCATAAGTGTTTTATCTTCTTGGGTGCGATTGTAAATGGTTTTGATTTGGTGATTTCCTCTTGGAAGTTCTCTTTGTTGGTGTAGAGTAATCCAACTGATTTTTATATGTTTATCTTGTATCCTGATACTTTGCTGAAATCTTCCATTAGTTCCAGTAGTTTTCTGTGGATTCTATGGGGTTTTCTGTGTATAAGATCATATCGTCTGCAAATAGAGATACTTTTACTTCTTCCTTACCAGTTTGGATGCCCTTTAGTTTTTATTTCTAGCCTAATCGGTCTGATTAGGACCTCCAGCACAATGTTGAATAAGAGTGGTGATAAAGCACATCCTTGTCTGGTTCCCATTCTCAAGGGGAATGCTTTCAGACTCTTTCCATTTAGGATGATGTTGGTTGTTGGCTTTGTATAAATGTCCTTTATTATGTTGAGGAATTTTCCTTCTATTCCTATTTTGCTGATAGTTTTTATCATGAATGGATGTTGAACTTTGTCAAATGCCTTTTCTGCATCAATTGATAAGATCATGTGGTTCTTGTCTTTTGTTTTACTTATGTGATGGATTACATGGATTGTTTGTCTAATGTTGAATCATCCCTGCATACCTGGTATGAATCCCACTTGTTCATGATGGATTTTTTTTTTTTGTTTGATATGTTGTTGAATTTTATTGGATAGAATTTTGTTGAGAATTTTTGTGTCGATGTTCATGAGGAATATTGTTCTGTAATTTTCTTTTGTGGTGTCTTTACCTGGTTTTGGTATTAGGGTTATACTGGCTTCATAGAATGAGTTTGGAAGTATTCCATCCTTTTCTGTACTCTGAAATACCTTTAGTAGTAGTGGTGTTAACTCTTGTCTGAAAGTTTAGTAGAATTCTCCAGTGAAGCCATCCGGGCCAGGGCTTTTTTTTTTTTTTTTTTGCTGTTGGAAGTTTTTTAATTACCTTGTCAATCTCTTCTTTTGTTATAGGTTTATTTAATTGTTCTACTTCTGTTTGTGTTAGTTTAGGTAGGTAGTGAGTTTCTAGAAATTTGTCCATTTCTTCTAGGTTTTCAAATATGTTAGGGTACAATTTTTCATAGTATCCTGTTATGATTCTTTTAATTTCAGATGGGTCTGTTGTGATATTGCCCATTTCATTTCTTATGCAGATTATTTGCTTCCTCTCCTGTTTTTCTTTTTTAAGTTTGGCCATTGGTTTATTGATTTTGTTGATCTTTTCAAAAAAACACATTTTGGTCTTCTTAACTCTTTCAGTTGTTTTTCTATTTTCTGTTTCATGTAATGCTGCTCTAATTTTTATTATCTGCTTTCTTCTGGTGCCTAAGGGCTTCTTTTGCTGCTCTCTTTATATTGGTTCAAGCTGTGGGGTTAATGTTTTGATTTTGGCACTTTCTTCTTTTTGGGTTAGTGCTGTAAACTGACCTCTGAATACAGCTTTTGCTGTGTCCAAAGGTTCTGGTGGGATGTATTTTCATTCTCATTTGATTCTGTGAATTTCTTTATACTATTCTTAATTTCTTCTATAACCCAGTAGTTTTTGAGCAAGTTGTTTTTCAGTTTCCATGTATTTGTTATTTTTTGCTTGCTTTTTCTGTTATTGATTTCTATTTTTTTTGGCTTTATGATCAGAAAAGATGCTCTGTAATATTTCGATGCTTTGGATTCTGTTAAGGCTTGCGTCATTGGCCTAATATATGATCTATTCTGGAGAATGTTCCATGTACTTTAAAAAAGAAAGTATCAGTGGTTGCTGTTGGATGGAGTGTTCTGTATATGTCTATGAGATCAAGTTGGTTGATTGCGGCATTTAGCTCTTCTTTGTCTTTATTGAGCTTCTTTCTGGATGTTTCGTCCTTCACCACAAATGGTGTGTTGAAGTCTCCTACTATTATTCTGTGTCGGAATGGCGACGGTAGCCAACTACACAACTCTTACAGATAAGTGGGGCCAAGGAGGGTCACTACAAAAAGTCAACCCCAGCTTCAGTCCCAAGAGTTTATTTATAGTCAATACAGCAAGCAGTGAAGCAAACAACAGAACAATGGGCTTTGGGTGAGTAACAATAAGTTTCGGGCAAGGCAGAATGGACTTTAGGTAAACAAGCCAATCAGTAACGAGACAATAGGTTTTGGAAAAACAAGTCTTGCCTAATCTCCTTCTCATCACTGACAAGTCTCAACATGTTGTGTGTAGCATATGGGCCTTTGAGGGGCTGAAGTTGTCAATAGTGCAGCCATGTTTAAATGGCACATATCCCCACAATTCTGGAGCTGTCTCTCTCCCTTTTCAATGCTGTTAGAGTTTATTTTAGGTATTTTGGAGCCCTGTCATTGAGTGCATAAATATTTATTATGGTTATGTCCTCCCGGTGTATTGACCATTTAATCATTACATAGTGTTCTTCCTTATCCTTTGTGGTGAATTTTACTTTAAAGTCTATTTTGTCAGAGATTAATATTGCCACTTCTGTTCTTTTTTGATTGTTGTTTGCTTGATATATGTTTTTTCCATCCTTTGAGTTTTAGTTTGTTTGTGTCTTTAAGTCTAAGGTGTGTTTCTTGTAGGCAGCGTATAGACGGATCATGTTTTTTATCCATTCTGCAACTCTCTGTCTCTTTATTGGTGCATTTAGTCTATTAACATTCAGCATAATTATTGATAGGTTTGAGTTAGTGCTGTCATTTTGATGTCTTTTTGTGTGTGTTACTGAGAGTTTCTTTGTTCCACTTAATTTTCTGTGCTGAAACATTTTTCTTTATGTATTTTCTTTTCATCTTTTTCATTGTTGTTGATTTTGTGTTTGTTGAGTCTATTTTTTTCTTGTTTTTTATGTTCGTGTGTAGGAGTGTTAGTTTCCTTTGTGGTTACCTTACTATTTACCCCTATTTTTCTAAGTTTAAACCAATCTTTAATTTCTTTATATTGCCTTGATTTTTTCTCCATATGAAAGATCTATGACCACATTTTTTAGTCCCTCTTTTTGTTTTAATGTTGTTATCTTTTACACATAGATGTCCCTGTTTCCCTATTTTCAGCATTTTAGCTTTGATTTATTTTTGTGACTCCCTATCTGGGTTATATTTGGTTGCTGTGTCCTGTGTTCTAGTCTTTTGTTGTTATCTGATGTTACTGATTTTCTAACCGGAGGACTCCCTTTAGTATTTCTTGTAATTTTTGTTTGGTTTTTGAAAATTCCCTAAACTTCAGTTTATCTGCAAATGCCCTAATTTTGTCATCATGTTTGAGACAGTTTTGCTGGATATATAATTCTTGGCTGGCCATTTTTTTCCTTCAAGGCTTTATATATGTCATCCCATTGCCTTCTTGCCTGCATGGTTTCTGCTGAGTAGTCCAGGCTTAGTCTTATTGACTCACCTGTGTAGATGACTTTTCATTTATCCCTTGTCACTCTTAAAATTCTCTTTTTATCATTGATTTTGTCAAGTTTGCTTATAATATGTCTTGGTGACTTTCTTTTGGGATCTGGGGTTAAATGAGCTTCTTGGATAGATTTCTTCTCATCTTTCATGATATCAAGGATGTTTTCTGTCAACAAATCTTCTATGAGTCTGTATTTTCTGTTATGCTCCCTTGTTCTGGTACTCCAATCACTCATAAGTTATTCCTCTTGATAGAGTCTCACATAATTGTTAGGGTTTCTTCATTTTTTTAAATTATTTTGTCTGATTTTTCCTCAAATAAGTGGTGTCAAGTGCTTTATCTTCAGTTTCACTAATTCTGACTTCTACTGCCTCAATTCTGCCCTTATGACTTTCTATTGAGTTGTCTAATTCTGAAATTTTATTGTTAATCTTCTAGATTTCTGATTGCTGTCTCTATGGATTCTTGCAGCCTGTTAAATTTTTCATTGTGCTCTTCTATAATCTTCTTAAGTTCCTCTATTGCTTTGTCTGTGTGTTCCTTGGCTTGTTCTGCATTTTGCCTGGTCTCCTTACTGATGTCTTGAAGAGTTCCATATATTAATCTTTTGTATTCTACCTCAGATAATTCCAAGAAGTTCTCTTCCTCCAGAAGATTTCTTGATTCTTTGTTTTGGGAGCTTGCTGAAGCCATCATAGTCTGCCTCTTTATGTGATTTGATGCTAACTATTGTCTCTGAGTCATCAACAAGTTATTATATTTATTTATTTTATGTTTGCTTACTGTGTCCTAGCTTCTTGTTTTGTTTTGTTTTAGTATGCCTAAATAGGCTGCTCATGTGAGCTAATTTATTGGCGCCTTTGAAGCTCTAATGCCATGTCACCAGGTAGTTAGATCTGTTACTAGGTATGTGAGCCCATGAGTCTGTTTACTTTTCTTGTATGGTTTCAGCTTAGGTGTCCAGGTAGTCAGTCACCAAATGTGTGGTGCAGACTCTCACCTACAGTCATAGACGGGTAGGGGTGATTAGAGTAGGCAAATGTATCTGGCTGCATTAGGGGGTCACGTGTTGAGCAAGGCAGGGGGCTGATTGTTGCCTCTGAGTTTGGTAGGAAATTGTGTCCCTGTTCCCTCGAGTGCATAGGTGGGTGGATTTTGCAGCCAGGCTATGGGCATCCGGTGTTGTTGGCTGTAAGGACTGGTAGGCACCACTTATTCTTGAACCCCTGTCGCATGAGGCTTTGTGGCATGGGTGGAGCCACCAGTCCTCAGGTCCTTACTGTGGGTAGGTGAGGACCCTGCTTAATGGGCAGAGTGGTGTCAAATGTTGCAAACCTGTGACTCCACCATATAGCTGATACAGTTGAAGTTAGGCTTCTGGTATATACCATTTTTTACTGTGTTAATGAGGGCCTGTGCTATTGAAATGGGCCCACACAGGTTTATGCAGAGTGAAAGGCATTCAAAGTCCATGGACCCCTTACACCTGTGCCTAGGGAGGTGTGCCTGCCCTGAGTTCCTGGCTCAGGGGAGCTGACAGATTATTTTTACCCATTTGTTAATTTGTTCCCTCTCCAAGGCCTGGAGAATGGCTCAGGACACATGACAGATCCTACTTCTGGCCCAGGGGATGAGGCAATCACTGGAGCTGGCCCAGGACCCAGTACAAAGCAAGGAGAGAGCAGGTAAATGGGAGAAAGATTCTTCCCAAACTGGGTGTTTTTTGATCCATGCATTAGGTTAGACACGTATACGTATCTTTTGCGGATTGAGCACCACTTTTCACTGGTTCTGGAGGCTTGAGTAGACTCTCCGCCTCTTGGTCTCTCCCAGTGTGGAAAATGCTTCCCAAACACCACTACTTGCCTCACCACACACATTAGCTGACCTGCCCCCAGGGTGCTGGTTACTGCCAGGTCAAGTCTGGCAACTCCTTGCTGCTTCTGAACCATCTCTCCCTCCCCCTGCCACTCAGTCCAATTCCTCAACTTTGCCTTTGATGTTCAGGGCTCCTAGCTTGTCATATGTAATCGATTCATCTGTTTATTCGGGTCTTTGTTATAAGAGGGACCACTGGAAGCGTCTGACTACTCCACCATCTTGGCCCTGCATCCCAGGGCTACTTTTTATCTGTAAAGTGGACACCCCTAACATGTTGGAATTAAAAATTAAAATAGATTCTTAGACTCTTAGAATCAGTCATGGATTCTTTAATAATTCCAATCCTAGTAATACTGCATGCCATCATTTATTCTGTTTTTAATGTTAGTGATCAATTTGCATATCAGAAAAAAGTAGAATCTTTACGGAACTCATTTTATGCTATTATTTTCTGTAGAAATTAAAAAAAAAATCCACTAACGGATTAACAATAATATTTGTTTCCATAATTATTTTATTTCCTCTTATAGGAAGCAAAGAGAATAGCTGGTACCATTGCAGCTTGGTCCGCATTTATTAGAGATTAAGGTTTGTGTCCTTAAGCAACGTGGCCCCAAAGGCAGGAATCCATGCACTGAAAAGTTTAAGTGATTAAAGCATTACCAAGGAAAGTGCTTTCCTATAACCGGAGAGGGGCCATTTGCTCTTGGACCTTGGAAGCTATCATCATTTACAGTCATCAGGGGATGCAGAGTTTTTCACACTCCAGACACAAAATTGAAAACATCTAACAGTTTCATTCTCTTCTCACATACTGATCTCAGTGTGTTTTTGTTAAAGGAAGCGTTAAACAACCTGTCAGCACATACACATTGGATTAAGGACCCTTATTATGTGTAGGTGCTCTGGCCAGTACAGGAAGACGTTATTGTAAACTTTGCAGCAAGAGAATAAGTGTAACTTAGCACTTATTGGCTCAAGGAATCAACTTTAGTTCCCTCCCTTAGTGTTTTATACTGCAAACCTGTTGTTTTTAATTTTCTGGGCACTGACAACCCACTGTGCTTAAATAGCAGCTCTTAATCAGAACACAATAATTAGATAGTTAAAGTCTGCATGATACTTGGATATTCAGAGGGGCTGCATTGCACAGAAACAGGTTCACAAGATTCCTTTCTTTCTTTTTCTCCCTTGTCTTTCTCTCTTTCTGATTTATATCATTTCTCTTTAAGTGTTACCATATTAATACATTCTACAGTTCATCTGTATCATTCATCTAGTGCATATTATGTCACACACAAATTTGCACACATATATACAGTTACTATGACACGGTAAGCTTATAATAAAGAATGAAAAATTAGTAAGAGACTGACATAAAATCTTTCAAAAACAGCATATCAATTATTAATAAGTGAAGGAAAGCCCATTTAGTTGGCTGCCCTTTTAATTTTAAGGTAACTTCACCAGTCCACACATTGATGTTCCTCTAAATCTGATTGCAATAGATGTCCACTTGTCCTGCATCACAGGATGAATATCAAGTTTTTAGTGAGAAAAATCCCTTAATAAATGCCAATACTTTCAGGTAAAGTTTTGAAAGAAAAGTTTTTAGAAAATAGTTTATTACTATTGAATATCTCTGCAACTCTACTATGACACTGTTTACCCCTAGATAGCAACCCCTCTCTCTCTCTTTTTTTTTCAAACAATTGTTATGGATTCAATTGTGTCCCCCAAAAAGATTAGTTAAATCTTAGCCCCTGTACTTGTGAATGTTTGGAAGTATTACTTTTCTTTTGTTATGTTAATTAGACCATACCAGAGTAGGGTGGGTCCTAAAACTAATCCCTTTTGAATGGTGTCTTATAAGAAGGAGGACAGACAAGAGACACATACACTGGTAGAACAGACTATGAAAGGACTGTCTACAAGCTAAGGAATGTCAAGGAACACCTGGATCTACAGAGAAGAAGGACCCTACCCTAGAGCAGACACCCTGAATTTATACTTCTAGCCCTCAACACTGTGAGGCAATAAATTTCTGTTCTTTAAAGCCACCTATTTGTGGTATTTTTTTCTTATGGCATCACTAGTTAATTAAGAAAACTTCTAGAAAAAGTAGTTAAAATCACACTGCTGCTTCTCCTGCTTCATTTATTCCTCCTGAAAATATTGCAATTTAGTTACTGTTTTTATTGTTCTCCTGAAATTGCTAGTTGACTTTTTTGTTGCATTGAATGATATTGAATACATACTTCTTTTGGAAACTTTCTCCACCTTTTGTGTTTGTGACAACATTGTTTTGTTCTTGTTTTTCTATTGCCATTCTATTACTTAACCACTTTTGTGGATGTCTCTTCCTTAGCTAAATTCTTGGCCCCAATTCTCAGTCCTCTCTCCCCTCACTCTATACAATCACTCCAACCAATGATTATGGCTTTCACAGCACCTGTACAATGACTCCCACAGTCATATAGTCAGTATCTTGTGTTAACTCAAAGCCCATATTTAAATGTCTTATTCTATGTCACAACATCCTACTAACAGGAATATGATATTCAACAGGAAAGTAATGATACAGTGGAATGATGTATAAGTTTTGGTGCCAAAGGTAGTCATTAAATATTTGAAAATCATCCCAGCTCCAAGGTGACTCAAATGCAAGATGAACCTGCCATCTTTCTCTGTAAATAATCTTCTGTTCCCCATCTTAAGAATGACACCATAAGTTTTCTAGTTAGGTAAGCCAACCTGGTCATTTGAATTCCACTTTTTTCTATCTATCTTCTTACCTATAATTTTTCTCAAGTTCTTAACTTTAACATTTTGATAGTTTTCATTGTCTTTCCCCTACCCTATTTCCACAAGGTCATTTCTTATTTCTTTCTGTTATCTAATTTTACCAGTTCCTGATCTGTAGTCTCAATCCCCTCTAATTCTACATTCTGTTTGCCATCAGAGTGAAAACAACATAATTGTTAATCCCTGTTCAAACTTCTTACATGGCTCCCCAGTCACCAGCATAAAATCTATACTATTTTGTATTTTATGCTCTGGCCCCTGTTCGCCTGCCCAGTCTTAAATCCTCCTATTGCTTGCTTCTTCTAAAGCCACATGTCTCCAAAATAATAAAATACTTTTACTTCTAGCATGTCTCCCACCTTGCTTTCTCCATTACCTAAGCCTATGCAAGTGATAATTCCTCTGCCTGGAAAGACAGCCTACATATTACCTTGTAGACGTTTGCTCATCCCTTAAATTTCTGGTTAAATACAAACTCTTTCACTCCCTCCAAGGAGGCTAGGAGGCTCCATTTCTATTTTTCTATATTGCTTCTGTATAGTATTCATATTTCTATTAAATACCTAACTGTATTAGAAATACTTATGCATCTTTCCATAGAAATATTCCAATAGAATATTAGCTTTTTGAATCTTGAGCACTTGCACAATGTATGCTTACAAAGATTAAGTTCTACTTGAAAACTTACTTTTTACTTGGGAAAATATATACACAGTTATGAAATAAGAAATTAATTAAAATGTAAATAACTAAAGGTTAGTTTATGTAAGTATTTAAAATATTTTTATTCATTCTTTAATTGATACATTCATTTAAAAGATGTTCACTGAGCACTTTCTATACGACAGAAACCGTATTTGATTTGGGGTATAGATAGGTAAACACAGTAGACATATTTTCCACTCTTACAAGCGTATAGGCTGGTTTATCTAGGAAAAAAGTCAATAAAGCACATAAATATCATAGAAAAAGTCACAAAAGTCTGTTTCATAATCAAATATATTGCTAGTGGAGTAAAACTGAATCTGTAATAATTTCTGCATGCTTGTTATTGTGTTAGTTGCCATTGGGTTGGCTCCAACTCACGACAACCTTAAGTATAATAGAATGAAACATTACCTGGTTGCACCATCTTCACAATTTTTGGTATGTTTTAGTCCATTGTTGCATCTACCATGTCAATCCATTTCATGGAGGGTTTCCCTCCTTTTTGCTGACCTTCTGCTTTACCAAGCATGCTGTCCTTTTCTAGAGAGTAGGCTTTCCTGGTGATGTGCCCAAAGTCAGAAGTCATAAATTAAGTGAGAAGAAGTATTCTGATTGCACTTTCTTCAAGATGAATTTGTTTTCTTTTCCAACACCACTATTCAAATGCATCATTTCTCCTTTGATCTTTCTTTTTCATTGTCCAGCTTTCACATGCATGTGAGGCAATTGAAATTACCATGGTTTGGGTTAAGTTTGGGTTAGTTATCAAAGTGACATCTTTCCTTTTAGAACTTTAAAGAGGTCTTTTGCAGCAGATTTTCCCAATGCAATAAATCATTTGATTATTAATTGCTTCTTCCATGGGCATTGATTGTTGATCCAAGTAGAATGAAATCTTTGACAAATTCAGTGTGTTCAGGATTTATCATGATTTTCTTTATTAGTACAGTTGTGAGAATTTTTATTTTCATTAGGTTCAGGGATAATCAATATTTATGGCTGTAGTCTTTGACCTTCTTTAGTAAGTGTTTCAAGTTGTCTGCATACTTACAGATGTAGAATTTTCTTACTTCTTTAAAAGTGCATGTGTCACATTAAATATGCAAGTGACATTTGGTCATTATGTATATTTGCCTTAAAATTATTTATCTTACATATACCAGAGCCGTAGATGTTTATACTACAGTAAGTAGATTTTTACCCAATTTATGTTCCTTGTATGATTTTTCAATAACAGCATTTTTATTTATCTGCAGTAATATGAACATAGTAAGTTCAAATCTGTAAAACATACTTGTAAATATTCTGAGAGAGAGAGATTTATACATGTAAAAAGCTATTGGTACTCTTAACAAACAATCTTAACATTTTAAAGTAACTCTCTGCAATAGCATAAAATGGAGCCAAATAATCAATAGCATTTAAGCCAGCATGCAAGCTATTACCCTAAAATATAGCTTAATAATGAAGAAAATAAGCTAATTACGTAAATGGAAATTTAGAGAGTGGGCTGGCATATGCACAGAAACTCTGTAGAGACGTTCTCAGATTTTAGTAACTCCTTGTGAAGCAGAGACTGAGGATGGTCTCGAATTACATTCTTGAAATATTATCTCGTCAACTTCCTCATGCATCCTTCCGAAATCACTAGCTTAGAGTGAGCAAAACCCACATGCTGAATATTATCAAGAAATATAACCCACATGCTATAGCCATATGATGGAAAAAGAACCTGCTATTGGAGAAATTCTATATATTAAGAGCAGTAATTTTTTAGTATACTTTTGATTAATAGATTAAAAATATACATATTAATTGAATTGCTCAAAATTTCTTTTTGAAACCATGTAAACAAGCCCAGTAACCAGGATACTAATTTTTTTTCTCTTTTCCATAAAATAACATAATTCATGTTTTTAGCAACATCAACAAAAATACCTGGTTTGTCCCATGAAGATCTGGAAATCCACCAACAAAGACAGAACTTGATGCTTGCAGGGATTTTCCAGATTTGTGATTGATAGATTCACTTGCTTTTATAATCTTCCCTAGAAGAGTCACTTCAGCTTTACATGGATCCAATTCTTGCCTACAACCATTTAGGAAAGAAATTTATGGTTTTAGAATGTGTTGTATAAACATTTATCTGACCAGTTAATTAAGCCATTACCAAAGAAGAAAGATTCAAGTAAACAGATTATTGCACCATAAAACCAACAAAGGCAGAAGTGGATTAATTTGTTCTAAATTAGAACCCCCTCAATGTTTTCTATACATAAATATAAAGCTAAATTTTGACAAAATAACACATTGTAACATCAGCTAACCAAATAAATAAACCTAGATAATAAACAGCTCTTTCTAACAGTGACTAAAACTATTTATAGTATAATATTCTCATTTATGAAATTGTTGAATTTTCTCTGCATGAAAAATATTAAAAGGGATCAAGTTAAATGTGGTTATTCAGTGCACAATATATCTTTAATTTAAAAGAGAAATACCACAGAGAGTAATTAGTTGTGAAAGTATAAATCATACAAAAAAGTAAAGCATGTAAAAAATAACAATGAATAAATCAAGTATAATTTAATTAGGAGGTGCAGAATAATCGTTTTTATTTGTCCATTGTTTAGAAAGATGAGATAAACCAAATACTTGAACAATGTCCTAACAGCCAGATATGTATTCCTCAGTTAGTCAATATGTTCATCTAATCATCAAATGGTTGTTAAACTACAGCTCACAGGCCAAATCTTGCCTGCTGCTTGTTTTTGTAAATAAAGATTAATAGGAACACAGCCACACCAATTTGTTTCTATATTTTCTATGCATTTTTTGTTTGTTTTGTTTTTCCTGGCAGTTGAGTAGTTGCAACAGAGACTCTAAGGCCTCAAAAGTAAAAAATATTTGCTACCTGACACTTTACAGAAAAAATTGGCCAACCAATGACCTAATCAGTTTATGGTTGAGATCTCGGCTGCTAACTAAAAGGTCGGCAGCTCGAATCCACCAGTTGCTCCTTGGAAACCCTGTGGGGCAGTTCTACTCTGTCCTATAGTGTCACTATAAGTCGGAATCGACTCAATGGCAACAGGTTTGGTTTGGTTTTGCCAAGCAAGTAAGTAACCTTTAGTAGAATCCTTTCCAAGATGACAGTATGCTTATTATTAAAGACACTCACGTACCATCTACCTATCAATGTCATCCTATAGCATCCATATAGGACATTCTGTCTGATTATGTATACAAACCTTTAGTATAACATACATATTTAGGAGTGCCTTTACCTATCTATAAAATAACATAATGTAAACATACCCATGTAACCACTACCTAAGTAAAGAAGTTACTACTTTTACTGGCCAGAACTCCCATCCTCAACACATATACACACACACGCACACACATTCACAGTATCACAACTTCTCATCGTCATTCAACATTATGTTTTTATATCTATCTGTATTGTTGAATTTAATAGTTTTTTTTGTTTGTTTTTCATTTGCAAGGTACACTGTTGTTTGGATGTTTTACAAATTATTTATTCTAGTGTTGAATGGGAGCCCTGGTGGTGCACTCGTTAAGAGATAGGCTGCTAACCAAAAGGTCGACAGTATGAATCCACCAGCTGCTCCTTGAAAACCCTATGGGACAGTTCTACTCTGTCCTATAAGGTTGTTATGAGTCGGAATCGACTCAACAGCAGTGGGTTTTAGTGTTGAATGACATTTGGATTATTTTAATTTTGGTGCTATTCTCAATAATGCTGCTGTCAACATGCTTGTATATATTTTTTGATGCGTATATGCATGTATTTCTGTTGGGTTTTTAAAAAAAAGATTTAGAGTGTTCTCTATGATCTGGTTATATGCTCTTATTGGTTAAATGTATTGCAAACATTTTATTTTTCCTTTCAGTGGCTTACGTGTTTACTCTTTTAAAGATGTCTTTTAATGATCGAAAGGTATTAATTTTAAAGTACATTGTCATGGACTGAATTGTGGCCCCCCCCAAAACGTGTGTCAACTTGGCTAGGCCATGATTCTCAGTATTGTGTGGTTGTTCTCCATTTTGTGATGGTATAATTATCCTCTATTTTGTGATATGTTGAAAATTCTAACTTCTATATGTTAACGAGGCAGGATCAATGTGGGGTGTAGCTTGAGTCACAGCCTTACAAGAGGATGTGACTCAAATCACACCCTTACTCAAGTCACAATTTACTCAAGTCACACTCTTACTCAAGTTACACCCTTACTCAATTCACACCCTTGTTTGAGTCACATCTTTTATCTTAAAAGAGATAAAAGGAGAGAGATGCCAGCAGAGAGGAAGGAATCTCACTACCACCAAGAAAGAAGATCTAGGAGTAGAGTACATTCTTTGGACTCTGGATCTCTGCACTGAGAACCTTCTAGACCCAGGAGACAGAGAGAGAGAGCTGCAACACCAGAGATGGCGAGAGACACCAAGAAGTAGCAGCTGAGAAACGGTGGCAGCAGAGACAGCAGAACCAGGGGACAGACAGGAGATGGTGCAGTGGGTTTCAAGAAAGCTGAGTGCCTTCAGGCAGGAGGCTTGCTGACAGAGTGGAGTGCCTCTGGGAACTTGGCAGAGTTAGGCTCACCAACCCACTGAGTGACAGAGCTGAGCACCTTCAGGCTGAAGACTTACTGGCAGAGTGGGGTGCCTCTGGGCACTTACCTGTGGAGCTAAACAGCTTTGTAAAACTTGCCTGAGCAGGGCAGAGGCCGGCAAGTCCTGTTCAAGTGGCCCAAGAGCCCCGAGGGGAGGAGAGGCCAAAGGCTGAGAGGCTGGAGAGAGGCCTGCTTGTTTTACTAAAAAAAGATTAATTGGAACACAGTCACACCCATTTGTTTACCTATTATCTAGAAGAAGCTGTCCATATGGGAAACACATGGAGATCTCCAAGGAATGCAGGGCCCACAGATGTTGAAAGGAGACAAGGACCTTCCCCCAGAGTCAACAGAGAGAGAAAGCCTTCTTCTAGAGCTGGCACCCTGAATTTGGGCTTCTAGCCTGCTAAACTGTGAGAGAATAGATTTCTGTTTGTTAAAGCCATTCACTTGTGTTTTGTTACTTCTGTTATAGCAGCACTAAATGACTAGGACATACATCAATTGATCAATTTTTACTTAATGATTTATGGTTTTTTTTGTTGTTCCTGATCTACCCTATTTTTTAAAATATTGTCTTATCATTGACATTTAAATCTACAATGTACCTAGGATTGATTTTATATATATATGTATTATACATACATATATATATAATACATATATATGTATCTATCTGTATAATATATATATGTTGTTGTTGTGAGGTGCCGTCCAGTCAGTTCCAACTCATAGCGACCCTATGTACAACAGAAGGACACACTGCCTGTTCCTGTGCCATCCTCACAGTTGTTGCTATGCTTGAGCCCATTGTTGCAGCCACTGTGTCAGTCCATCTCGTTGAAGGTCATCCTCTTTTTCCCTGACCATCTACTTTACCAAGCATGATGTCCATCTCCGGGACAACATGTCCTGATAACATGTCCAAAGTCTCGCCATCCCTGTATATGCATACGTATATATACACATAAAACAAACAAAAAAACTAAACTCGTTGCCGATGAGTTGATTTTGACTCATAGCGACCCTACAGGACAGAGTAGAACTGCTCCATATGGTTTCCGAGGAGCGCCTGGTGGTTTTGAACTGCTGACCTTTTGGTTAGCAGCTGTAGCTCTTAACCACTATGCCACCAGGGTTTCCATATGCACATATTTATATGTATATATTCCCAGGTATATATCAATTTTCATTTTTTCCTTATAGAAATTTGATTGACTCAGTAACATGAATGGAAAAAGCTGTCCATTCTCCACTGCTCTGCAATATCATTTTTGTCATAAATCATATCCATATACAGGTGGGTCTGTTGCTAGACTATTCTGTTCTATTGGTCAATTTTTCTATCTCTGCGCCAATACATCAGTGTCTTAAGACTAACAGTGAAAATGCAGTATTTAATATCCAGTAGTTCCCCTACTTTGTTCCAAATCACCCCCCTCCCATTGTTTTGCCTGTAGGAGTGTGTGTGTATGTTTGTGTGTGTATGTGTGTGTGTCTGTGCTTGGACTCTATTTTATTGGCCCATGTTTCTACTCTTGCACAAATACTACACTATCTAAAATATCAATGCCTCATAATATGTCTAGACATGGAGCAAAGTAAATCCTTACTTTGTTAAGCTTTTCTATTGAGATTATCATATATAATTTTCTTTTTTTCTCTCTTAATTATGGTAATTCTGTTTACTGCTTCTGGAAAGTTTGAAAGTATTCCTGGAATAAGTATAATTTGGTCATGATAATATGCTTTTTAAAAATATATGTAACACTGAATTCACTTTTTTATGTTTTAAGGGATTTTCACACATACGTTAATGAGAGATTGTCCTTCAAAATCGTTTCTTGTATTTACTCTCGTGAAATTTTGATATTAAGGTTATGCTGTCTTTGTATTCTTTTTAAAAGTTTGTGTAAAATTGTCGCTACATTTATCTTTCATATGTGATAGAACTCATTATTACTGGGTCTGGAGTTTTCTTTGAGGAGAGGTATGAAATACATATTCAATTTATTTTATAGATATAGGCTATTGTGTATTCTTATGTCCATTTTGTTAAATTGTGTTTTTCTAGAAATTTTTCCACTGAATCTAAATTTTCAAAGTTATTGACATACTTTTTCATAATTTCTTTTTATTATATTTTTACTAGTATTGGAACTCTAATGATGTCTCTTTTGTGATAGTAGTTATTTGTACTTTTTTCTCGTATATATGTATGTATATTTACTTTGTAGGTTAATCTTGACAGGGAGTAGTAAACTTCAAAGAACGTTTGGCATTGTTGATAGTCTCTGTTCTCTATTCGTTTCCCCCTCCAACCACTTTTGACCTTAACTTTATGATTTTCTTCCTTCAACTTGTTTTAGGCTTAATTTACTCTTCTGTTTCTAGCTTTTTAAAATCTAATACATGCTCTTGAGATTGTAAATTACCATAAATTTAGTTGCATTCAACAAGTTTTATTTTCATTGTCTTCTATTCAAAATATTTTCTAATTTCCTTTGTGATTTTTTTTCCTTTGGTTCAATAATTATTTAAATATGTATTTATTTATAAACATACAGGAGTTTTCTAGTTACTATTTGTAATATTATAATTTTAGCTCAGTTTTTTAAAATATATTGACTCAGGCTGCATAGCCCAGCATTTGGTCAGTTTTAGTAAAATATTAATAACCCTGGAAAGTCTTTTGAATGCAGGGTTCTATACATGTGAATATGGCCAATTTTTACATACATACACACCTCCACCTCACTCCCATATGCACACCCACACATGCCACACACATTTACTCACCTTTGCAGTGAATTTAAAATAGGTACAATGGAACTATGAAAGGCTAGCTACAATGAAATTATGTCTATGACGCCTGTATTACTTTTTTCTTAAAAAAGAATGTTTTCAGATATTCTTTGCACCCTCCTTTTATCTATATTATGATATGAAGTTAATAGAACTAAGACCGGTTATGGCCATAAGCCAATGTTGAGAATTGGATAAATACAGTTTTGAAAATTTGTTAAGAATTTTTAGAACCCACTTGATATTCTTGGATTCTGTATTTAGAAGCAAACTAGAAGCCTTCTGGGCTAATTACTTCTTAAAATTAAACTGTTAAAAATATCTTGGGAAGGATATAGTTCCCAGGAAACTATTCACTAAATGATAAAAATGAAAAGCATAACTGCTTCTACTCCAATCATTCTATAAATTTTAATGTTTGGAAAAATAGCTTGTACTGTTTTGCCATATTAAAATAGCAATAATAAATATTCACTAATATTTTGCTAATGAATTTTTTTTTTTATATTTCATGAAGCAAATGAAACTCATTAAGATATCAACCATATTTATTTGGCTTTTCATTACAACAACTAAAAGAGTAAATTAAAAACTATACGTGTGAACCAGTCCCTGGTGGCAAAAATGGTTAAGTGCTTGCCTACTAGCTACTACTCAAGTCACACCTTTACTCAAGTCACACCCTTGCAAAAGATAAAAGGAGAGATAAGTGAGCAGAGAGGAGAGGGACCTGAGTACCACTAAGAAAGAAGAACTGGGAGTGGAGTGCATCCTTTGGACCTGAGGTCTCTGCACTGAGAACCTCCTATACCCAGGGAAAGATAGATGCCAAAACACATGGAGATCTCCAAGGAACACCGGGCCCACAGATGTTGCAATGAGATAAGAATTTTCCCCTAGAGCTGACAGAGAAAAAAATCCTTCCCTTAGAGCTGACTTTCTGAATTTGGACTTCTAGCCTCCTAAACTGAGAGAATAAATTTCTGTTTGTTAAAGCCATCCCCTTGTGGTATTTCTGTTATAGCAGCACTAGATTTCTAAGACATAATCCATGATGTAATCTTCTGTGAGCAGTCAGTCAGTTGAGAGATGAGTTTCTTGGGGTTGTGGCCTGCATCCAATATATATGGATGTTCTGACAATGAATAGCAGTGGAACACTATATTACATATAAAATATAAGCCAATAACAATACATCTGCATATCAACATATTTTTGGTCTGCATGATTTTCTCTTATGTGACTATATCATAATTTTATGAAGTGAATCATATCTAAGAATCATGTTTGTTGTTGTTGTTGGATCATATCATGTGCAACTTTTAAGAATTTATCATCAAATCGCCAACTTACACTCTAGAAACACTGTTCGAATCAGCAGTGATAGAGTGCTCAAGATTTTGTTTATCTTATATGTATATCATATGATAAAATCTGACAGTATTTTCAGTATATTCCTTGGGGAAAAAAATCTTTCCCCACTCAAGAAATAAAGATTTGCTTACATATCCTTTTAAAAGACAAATTTAAATACCACTATCACTTCATAGTAAGTTTTTATGTATCCTAGTGGATATTTTTCACTTTCTATTTTATAGTCTCTCTATGTGATATTTGAAACAAATTATAATATTGCCTTAATTATATATTGGAACAATTTATCTTAATATTTTAATTTTTGGTATGCCAAGTGTCCTTTCTTATAACTCTTCTTCTTCAAAGATTTTCTTGATATTTGATGTTTTTATAATTTAGAATATATTTTTGTCTATTCCAAATATTGTGATTGGAATTTTAATCAAAATTAAATTAAATGTTTGGAATAAAAGTTGTTCTATTTTCTAAAATAAAAGGAAATATATATATATATATATATATACATACATACACACATTGTTGTTAGATGCTGTCAAGTTGGTTTCAACTCATAGTAACCCTATTCTGATCGTTAAGGTTGTGTCAACTGGGCTGGGCCATGATTCTCAGTGATTTGGCAGTTATGATGTAATTTGGCAGTTGTATTATGGTGTGATCACTTCCATGATAAGATTTAATATAAAGTGATTACCTCCATAATGGGATCTGCTGTGAGTAGTGATATAATGTGATCACTTCCATGATGGGATCTGCTGTGAGTAGCCAGTCAGTTGAAAGAGAGTGTTCTTGGGTGTGTAGCCTACATCTAATATATGTGGACATTCTGGCAAGGCTCGTGGGGTTTTGCTCACTCTGGATCCTGCAGCTGATTCCTGTTCATCTGACCTCTGATTCTTGGGACTTGAGCTAGCAGTTTACCTGCGGTTCTCCTTGCCAGTCTTGGGATTCGTCAGCCTTCACAGCCTGTGAGCAAGAGCCTTGCTCTCTAACTTGCCAATCTTGGGTTTGCCAGATCCTGTGTCTAGGTGAATCAGGAGAAGCCTCCAGCCTGACTCATGGATTTGAGATGTTCCAGCCTCTACAACCGCATGAGCCATTTCCTGTATATAAGTCTCTCCATATAGATATTTATACCCTTTACTGGTTTTGCTTCTCTACAGAACCTAGCCTAAGACACCTGTGTACAACAGAATGAAATACTGCCTAGTCCTGCATCACCCTCACAATCATTGCTGTTTGAGCCCATTGTTGCAACCACTGTGTCAATCCATATCATTGAGGGTCTTCCTCTTTTTCACCAACCCTCTTCTTTACCAAGCGTGATGTCCTCTCCAGGAACTGATCCCTCCTGATAAGATGTCCAAAGTACATGAGACCAAGTCTCATCATTCTCGCTTCTAAGGAGTATTCTGGTTGTACTTCTCCCAAGACAGATTTGTTCATTCTTCTGGCAGCCCATGGTACAGTCAATAGTCTTTACCAACACCATAATTCAAAGACATCAGTTCTTTGGTTTTCCTTATTCAGTGTCCAGATTTTGCATGTGTATGAGGTGACTGAAAATGCCATGGCTTAGATCAGGTTCATCTTAGTTCTCAAAGTGACATCTTTGCTTTTTAACGCTTTAAAGAGGTCTTTTGCAGCAGATTTGCCCAATGTAATACACCATTTTGATTTCTTGACTGTGCTTCCATGGGCATTGATTGCAGATCCAAGTAAAATGAAATCCTTGACAAATTCATCATTTTCTTTGTTAATCATAATGTTGCTTATTGGTCCAGTTGTGAGGATTTTTCTTTTCTTTATGTTGAGGTGCAATCCATACTGAAGGATGTAGTCTTTGATCTCTATCAGTAAGTGCTTCACACACACACACACACACATATATACACACACCTGTATATATACACACACACATCTGCATGTATATCTTATATAGATATGTAGAGTTTATATTATATATATTACATATACAGTAAATATATGTAAATATATTGTAAATTAAAGTATTTTGTTCCAATGGAAGAAACATTATCCTTTTTTTTTTCTATTAACTATCTGTTTTTATTCCATACTCAATGGTGGTTTCTATCCTTGTGGAACTATTTACTTAGAGAATAATAATGAGCAAGTATATATATATAATATATACATATGAATACATATGTAAATTTATCAAGTGATTGAACTAAATTGTGTAGTATAGCCTACAAGAAAATATAAATTTGTTAAAGTTGGAAATACTGCAGACTTCACTGAGGAAAATTCAATTAATTCTTATAGGATGAAGACGATTATAATAGAAAAAGGGGAGAATAATAGGTATTATGAATGTGATATTCTGAGTGAGCGTAAAAGCTGGACAAAAAAAAACGAACAAAGTGGAGTTTTAAAGCCTCTGTCTGCAAAGCTGAGAATGAGAGCTTGGTTCAATGCCAGCTATTTTAGGCTGGGTTCTGTAGAGAAGCAAAACTAGTGAAGCGTGTATATATAAATATATATTGAGAGAGATTTATCTCAAGGAAATGGCTCATGTGGATGTGGAGGCTGGCAAATCCCAAATCAATGGGTCAGGCATCAGGCTGGAGGCTTCTCCTGATTCAAGTGACTGACAAACCCAAAACTGGCAGGTCAGATGGTAGGCTGTTGGCTCACAGGCCTGTGGAAGCTGGTGAATCCCCAAATCAGCAGGTCAGATGGGAGGCAGCCTGCTCACAGGGCTGCAGAAGCAGGTAAATCCCAGAATCAGCAGGTCAGATGACAAGTTCAAGCCCCAAGAACTGGTTATCATATGACAACAAGCCAGATTCAGGATCCAGAGCAAGGCGAGTCTTGCTAGAACAGCCATATCTATATTGGATGCAGGTCACATCCCTAAAGAAACCCCTCCTACATCAGAGTAAGGGTGTGACTTGAGTAAGGGCGTGACTTGAGTTATACAATCTTGTAAAGCTGTGGCTCAAGATACACCCCACACTAATCCTGCATCATGAACATATAGAGGTTAGGATTTACAACACATAAAATGGAGGATAATTACATCAGATCACAAAATGGGAGATAATTACATCAGATCACAAAACAGAGGACAACCACACACTACTAGAAATTGTGGCTTAGTCAAGTTGACATATAACATTAACAATCACATCAGCTCATGAACTTCTCTATTTTGAGTAGTGTGGAGTATGTTACATTCTGTACAGAGATTAGTATTTCATTTACTACAACGTCAACATCATGATTAGGAGGTTTTGTTATGTTACTACTGTACCCTAATACCTTGTATGTGCTGTACACTCAAATAGTATATGTTGAATGTTGAGCACTTTTGCTGTCTAAAACATACTAGATACTTAATGGAAAACGCGACACAACATTTTCATCTTGAAGATAGAACTCGCTTCATTTTTTTCTAATTACAAATATTTATTAGAGATTATTTCATAAAATGCTGAAAATATAAAAAGAAAAGCAAATAACCTGAAATTGCCCCAAAAGAACTATTATTATTTTAATATAAAACTTTCATTTTATTGTAGAATTTCCCCAAAGTTGAGAATGGGATATATAAACTTTTTCACAGTATCTTCTTTTTAAATTTAATAATATAATGTAAATATTTATGTACATTGTTAAATATTATTCTAAATTATTAACTTTAATGGATGCTTATTAGTTGTTTACACATTCGTCCAATCATTGGATATTTTGGTGTCTTTTTCTTCAGTTTTTCACTAGTCTCTATAAAACAATATATGATTATTCCATAAACACTAATACACATATCAATTTATTTTCTTAGAAAAATTTCTAGAAATTGATTTACAGTATATAAATATTCTCAGTACTTACATTGTATTTTTCTAAATTTTAGTCAGAAATTTTTCTTAATTTACTATCTGTGATGGTTAGTTTTATGTGTCAAACTGGCTAGGCTATGTCGTTGTTGATGGTAGATTTTACCAAGTCAATTCTAACTCATAGCAACCCCATGTGACAGAATTGAACTCCCCCATAGGGTTTTCTTGGCTTTAATTGTTACAGAAGCAAATAGTCAGGAAGCTGCTGGGTAGCTTCAAACCTCCAACCTTTTTGTTAGCAGTCAAGTGCTTAACTGTTGCACCACCAGGACTCCTTGGTGACTGCTGTAAAAACTCGTTGCAGTCAAGTCAATTCTGACTCATCACGACTCTATAGGACAGAGTAGAACTGCCCCGTACGGTTTCCAAGGAGCAGCCGGTAGATTCGAACTGTTGACCTTTTGGTAAGCAGCCAAGCTCTTAACCACTGCGCCACCAGGGCTCTGGCTAAACTATAGTACCCAGTTATTAAATCAAACATTAATCTAGGTATTGCTGTGAAGGTATTTTGTAGATATGGTAACATGTATGACCAACTGACTTTAAGTAGATTACCCTCAATAATGTGATGGGTCTCATCAAATCACTTGAAAGCCTTTAAGAACAAAACTGAGGCTTCTTTGAGGAAGAATTTCCTCCTCTAGACTGCAGCATCAGCTCCTGCTTGAGAGTTTGCAGCCTGCTAGTCTGCCCTACAATTTTGGACTTCCTCTGCCAGATCCCACAAACACATAAGCCAATTCTTTGCAATAAATCTCTTAATATATAATCTTTTACTAGTTCTTTTTCTCCGGTAGAACCCCAGCTGATATAGATTTGATGTCAAGAGTACTGAGAGTACCAAGATGATTATCAATCCCAGTGTATAGGAAGATCTTTCGTATTATCTTATAATCATACCAATGAAGCACTACGTTAATTGGGTGTGGAATTTGACTCTTTATTTGAAGCTGGACCTAAAAATAACTTCTGCTAAAACGTCAAGACATGTCTCTCTTAATTGTCATTGAGCAAATTGTAATTCATGGTGACCCCACATATGTCAAAGTAGAACAGTGCTCCATAGGGTTTTCAGTGGCTGAATTTTCAGAAGTAGATCGTCGGTCCTTTCTTCCGAGGTGCCTCTGGGTGTGGACTTGAACCTCCAACCTTTCGCTTAGAGGCTGAGTGTGCTAACCATTTGCAACATTAAGGACTCCTAATCAGCTTTAGCCACACGGAATTACTCCTTCAGGAGGTTTTCTGCATGAATAGCAATGGATCAGTTGATTGGCCTTTGACTCCAGTTTAGAGACTTGGCATGACCTCTGATCTGGATAAATGAATAGAAGAATAGGAAGCACTGGGGAAAGGTTCAAATATCATGGTAGGAAATTAATTATTCATGGACATAGCGAATTTGAGCCACTTCCTTGAAATTTATTATGATTTCTATTATTTTAGTGCCCTCTTTTCATTGTCAGAGGGTAGATTGCTTCATCATCAGAAACATTATTATCTATGTACTAATTTTGCAGGCTTTTACTTTTGGATAAGTGTGGGAATTTTTCTTTCATACTTAAAATTCTGCATTGGTTATTCTTATTTTCAAAGCTATTATCATTTCTGAAATAAATTACCCATTGTAAATGAATGCAAGAATGGCGTATCATTTTTTCTCATACACATATTCCAGAGAGCTGGCAGCTATGCTGTAGGAAGATGAAAGGTGAGTATGCCTCCATTATAACAATACAGACCATCAGGTTTTCTTTGCCGAAAATGCAATTCTAATATTTTATCTAGCAGGGTTGTTATTTTATTCAAGAGACACTCTTTTTAACAATAGTGGTATCTTTTCCCTTAGGCTCATTAGAGTGGAGGCAATGCTGTTCTGATTGGGCTCGAATGAATCTAATAGGAATTGACTGAACGTAGGAAAACTGTCTTACAAAATTATTGTTTAGCATTTGCTGATGATACAGTTTCACTAGCATGCCATGCAGTGTAAAATTTTTCCGTCAAGACGTTTTAATGCTTTCTCTAAAATCAGCACACACGGTGCTTTAGAGGTCAAATGAGTAGAAGAGGTTTTTGTTTGTTTTTTTGCTTAATTATAAATACATATAGAACTCTCTTGAGGACTACTGGTGTTTGAACTACCTGTAATTTTTCTTCTCCCAAACTTGTAGAGATTGTTCAAATTTATAATTTGTACTCATCTAATAGTAATCATTAACTACTCTCCGCTAATCAGAATCTAGATGAAAAAGTTAGTGTTCCATGAATTCTATCCCTGACGTTTAGCTATTCAGGGTAGATACTAGGAAAGGTCAAATAACTATGCTGAACGTCATAGACATGTGGGTGAACTACTGCAATATTATTACATGGCTACCATATAGTTACTACAACAAGTTCTAAGCTTCCACCGTGTTAGGATGACTGAAATGGATACATGAAATAGGCTAATCTTGTAGATTAACCATCAAAAAGACAAGAAATATCAAATTTCCATTTAAATTCCATCATTTGAAAATAAATCTCACCTGATTTTTTTTGACCATTAAAATGTCATGGTTTAAAAATTACTCTGATTTCCATCTCATGCTTAATACAGCTGTTTTTCTTAGCAATAATAAGCCTTCCCCATAGAAACCAAACACTGAACATGTGACTATTCTCTTTGTTGATGGCTCATCATATTTACAGAAAAAATCATTGATTGATTTAATTAGGTATAAAAATACAAATAACTTACTATAAAGTCAAAATAATAAACCTGTCATTTCAAGGAGGATATGGTAACAAATGCCTTATAAGCTGTCTATTCATACAAACAAAAATATAAAATACATGAAAAGATTTAAGTAATTTGATGAAAAATAATATTTTTCATCAGATTAAATTACTCCCAGATATCTAGGGATAGGTTACGTTCATTTCGCTTTGAAGATATTTATTAAAATCAATCTACTTACTTTTTAAGGGAATTAAGCAGATAAATAGTGTCTATTTCTGTTAAGGAGATTGATTCAATTCCCATAATATTTATGTAAATATTTCCACAGGTGATATGGAATTGCTCCTAGCTCTTCTACCCCATCATATCTTTTAAAAAATGCAAAATAAGTTATACTTCTGGATTTAAAACTTTGAATGGCAGACGATTCTTAAAATAATTATATCTAAGTAGCTCCATTTGGAATTCAAACTAGCACATTTTCAGTTCAGGATCTTCTTGTTTAATTATCTGTATTTCTGACAACTCCACAACAGGAATTTTCTGCTACACTTAGGTCAAGCTCCTCCTTGCCTTTAGACCTCAACCTGGCTATAAATCTCTCTGGGACTTAGCTGAAGCTGGTTTATTCACCATCCCAGGCTTCTCTTCTATTCATTTAAATAATACTCATAATTATGACCTTAGTTAAACTCCACTTATTACTTGTTGCTAATATTTGCAGTCTTAATGATTTCTATAACTTACAATACCATTAATAGTGTGTTGCTCATTTTTGCACTCAGTTATGTACTGCTTTATCTTGTTATGTGATTGCTTGATACTTCCATGTTTTGTCTTTCCAGCGGAAAAAATAATCTCTCAATTTATAGACTTATGTTTTATCCATCTTTGATTTCTTCATTAAACTTAGGGATTGGCCTGCTGACCTTCAAAAAATAAATTTAAAATGATAACTTTACAGCATCAACTGTGTTCCTAGAAATACACCAAAAACTCCCTTTTGCCCTAAGTAAGTGTTCTCATTCTAAGATTATTTTATTATCATAGACAGGAAACCCATAAGCTGCAGGCTCAGCCCATGAGCCACCTTTTCTGTGACCACAGACTGACACTGGTCTCCATGTTAGGATAGGATCATTCCTCTGCTCATGGGGCTTTTTACTGGCAAAATAACTGTACTCATTGATTCATAGTCAGGTTTTCTAACAGTTATAGGCAGCTGAACAAAGAGCAGTGTAATCACTTTGAATTAGTATTGGAAAATCCCATGCAGTTGTTTTATGGCTAAATCTAACCTAAATATTTTTTTCTGGTTGATCATTTCTTTCAATGTTTTTAGAGTGCATACACTTTAGAATCATATAATAGGCATTTTTTTTTCTTACGTTTAACAATAGTTCTCTCATGATTCCTGTGAAAAGCTATTCCCTCATAGAACATCGGCTCTTCATAAGGCAGTCCCTGGGATAGAAATGTCTGACTTAAGGACGACTCGTACGGAAGAATAGACTGTCATAAAGCATGTTATATTAAAAATTTGAGTTAAATACAATGATTTGTAATAACGAATGCACGCACTATTTTATGACACTCATGAAAACATTGGGCAGTTTGGTAATGTTATGTAAGTGTTTTATATGCATAAACCAAACCAAACCCATTGCTGTTGAGTCGATTCCGACTCATGGTGACCCTTTAGGGTAGAGTAGAACTGCTGCATAGGGTTTCCAACAAGGGACTTATGGATTTGAACGGCTGACCTTTTAGTTAGCAGCCAAACCCTTAACCACTGCACCACCAGGGCTCCTTTATATGCATAGAAAGGTAAAATATATACTTTATACTAAGAAACAAACTTTCGACTTTGTTGTTGTTGTCAGGTGCCATCAGGTCAGCTCTAACTAATAGCAACCCCATGCACGATAGAATGAAACATTCCCTGGTCCGGCGCCGTTCTCACAATCATTGCCAGGTCTGAGCCCGTTGGTGCAGCCACCGTGTCAATCCATCTCACTGCGGGTCTTACTCTTTTTCATTGACCCTCTGCATTAAGAAGCATGATGTCCTTCTCCAGGGACTGGTCCCTTTTGATAACATGTCCAAAGTACGTGAGATGAAGTCTTGCCATCCAGGCTTCTAAGAAATATTTTGGCTGTATTTCTTCTAAGATGTATTAGTTCATTCTTCTGGAAGTCTATGGTATAGTCAGTATTTTTCGCCAACATTATAATTCAAAGGCATCAGTTTTTCTTCAGTCTTCCTTATTCATTGTCCAGCTTTCTCATGTGTAAGAGACGACTGAAAATACCACAGCTTGGGTCAGGTGCACCTTAGTCTTTGGAGTAACATCTTTGCTTTTTAACAATTGAAAAGGGTATTTTTTGCAGCAGATTTGCCCAATGCACTACTTCATTTGATTTATTGATTGTTGCTTCCATGAGCATTGATTGTGGATCCAAGTAAAATGAAATCCTTGACAACCTCAATATTTTCTCCATTTATCATGATGTTGCTTATTGGTCAAGTTGTGAGGATTTTTGTTTTCTTTATTTTAAGACATAATTCATACTGAAGGCTGCAGTTTTGTTTTTTTTTGTCTCCATCAGTAAGTGTTTCAAGTCTTCTTCTCTTTAAACAAGGAAGGTTGTGTCATCTGCATATCACAGGTTGTTAATGAATCTTCTTTCAGTCCTAATGCCACATTCTTCTTCATATAGTCCAGCTTCTCGGATTATTTCCTCAGCATACAGGTTGATGAGTATGATGAAAGGATATAACTCAGACAGACACCTTTCCTGATTTTAAACCACGCAGTATCCCCTTGTACTGTTTGAATGACTACCTATTGGTCTAAGTACAGGTTCTTCTTGAGCAAAACTAAATGTTCTGGAATTCCCATTCTTTGCAATGCTATCCATAATTTGTTATGATCCACACAGTCGAATGCTTTTGCATAGTCAATAAAACACAGATAAACATCTTTCTGGTATTCTTTGCTTTCAGCCAAGATCCGTCTGACATCAGCAGTAATATCACTTGTTCCACATCCTCTTCTAAATTCAGCTTGAGTTTCTGGCAGTTCCCTGTCGATGTACTGCTGGAACTGCTTTTGAATTATCTTTAGCAAATTTTTTCTTGCCTATGATATTGATGATATTGTTTGATAATTTTTGCATTCTGTTGGATAATCTTTCTTTAGAATGGGCACAAATAGGGACTCTTCCTGTCAGTAGGGCAGGTAGCTGTCTTCAATTTTCGAGTGAGCACTTCCAGTGTTATATCTATTTGTTGAAACATCTAATTGGTATTCCGTCAATTCCTGGAGCCTTGTTTTTCGCCAATGCCTTCAGTGCAGTTTGGACTTCTTCCTTCAATACCATCAGTTCATCATCATATGCTACCTCCTGAAATAGCTGAACATCGACCAAGTCTTTTTGGTACGGTGACTCTGTATAATCCTTCCATGTTCTTTTGATGCTTCCTGAGTCTTTCAATATTTTGCCTGTGTTATTACTATATGATGCTGTCGAGTAGGTTCTGACTCATGGTTATCCTATATACAAAAGAATGAAACACTGCCTGGTCCTGCGCCATCCTCAGAATCGTTGTTATGCTTAAGCCCATTGTTGCAGTCATGTGTCAATCTATCTCACTGAGGGTTTTCCTCTTTTTCACTGAACCACTATTATCCAAGCATGATGTCCTGCAGGGTCTGGTCCCCCCTGCTAACATGTCCAAAGTATATGAGACAAAGTCTTACAATCCTTCCTTCTAAGGAGCATTCTGGCTGTACTTCTTCCAAGACAGATTTGTTTGTTCTTTCGGCAGTCCATGGTACATTCAGTATTCTTCGACAACACCAAGATTCAAAGACATCAATTCTTCTTCGGTCTTCCTTATTCATTGTCCAACTTTCACATGCATGTGATGGGACTGAAAACACCATGGTTTGGGTCAGGTGCACCTTAGTGCTTAAAGGGACATCTTTTTCTTTTAATACTTTAAAGGGATCTTTTGCAGCAGACTTGCCCAATGCAATGCGTCCTTTGATTTCTTGACTGCTGCTTCCAGGGGTGTTGATTGTGAATTCAAGTAAAAGGAAATCCTTGACAACGTCAACTTTTTATCCATTTATCATGATGTTGCTTATAGGTCCAGTTGTGAGGATTTTTGTTTTCTTCATGTTGAGGTGTAATCTGTACTGAAGTCTGTGGGCTTTAATCTTCATCAGTAAGTGCTTCAAGTCCTCTTCACTTTCAGCAAGAACGGTTTTGTCATTTCGAATATGATAGGCGTTTATGAGTGTTCCTCCAATCCTGATGCCACGTTCTTCATATAGTTCTGGAATTCCCATTCCTTGTAATGTTATCGATAATTTGTTATGATCCACACAATCGAATGCCTTTGCATAGTCAATAAAACACAGATAAACATTTTTCTGGTATTCTCTGCCTTTAGCCATTATGCATCTGACATCAGCAGTGACATCCCTTGTCCCAAATCCTCTTCTGAATCTGGCTTGAAATTGTGGCAGCTTCCTGTCGATGTACTGCTGCAACTGCTCTTGAATGATCTTTGGCAAGATTTTACTTGTGTGTGATATTAATGATATTGTTCGATAATTTCTGCATTCTGTTGGATCACCTTTCTTTGGAAGGAGTACAAATACATATCCCTTCCTTTCTGTTGGCCAGGTAGCTATCTTCCAAATTTTTTGGCATAGATGAGTGAGTGCTTCCAATGCTTTATCCATTTGCTGAATATCTCAACTGGCATTCCGTCAATTCCTGGAGCCTTGTTTTTTATCAGTGCCTTCAATTCAGCTTGGACGTCTTCCTTCAGTACCATGGGTTCCTGATCATATTCTGTCTCCTGAACTGGATGATACAGGGACTCTGTGTATTCCTTCCATCTTTTTTTGATGCTTCCTGTGTCGTTTAATATTTTCCCCATAGAACTTTCAATATTGCAACTTGAGGCTTGAGGATTTTCTTCAGTTCTTTCAGTTTGAGAAATGCCAAGTGTGTTCTTCTCTTTTGGTTTTATATCTCCAGGTCTTTGCACATTTCATTATAGTACTTTACTTTGTCTTCTCCAGCTGCCCTTTGAAATCTTCTGTTCAGCTCTTTTACTTCATCATATCTTCCTTTCGTTTTAGCTACTCTACATTCAAGAGCAACTTTCAGAGTTTCTCTTGATATCCGTTTTGGTCTTTTCTTTCTTTTCTGTCTTTTTAATGACCCCTTGCCTTCTTAATATATGATGTCCTTGATCTCATTCTATTGCTCGTCTGGTCTTTGGGCATTAGTGTTCAGTGCATCACATCTATTCTTGAGATGGTCTCCAAATTCAGGCGGTATATACTCAAGGTCATACTTTGGCTCTCGTGGACTTGTTCTAATTTTCTTCAATTTGAACTTGAACTTGCATATGAGCAATTGATGGTCTGTTCCACAGTTGGCCCCTGGCCTTGTTCTGACTGGTGATATTGAGCTTTTCCATCATCTCTTTCCACAAATGTGGTCGATTTGATTCCTGTGCATCCCATTTGGCAAAGTCCACGTGTATAGTCACTGTCTATGTTGCTGAAATGAAGAAGTTGCAATGAAGAAGTTGTTGGTCTTGAAAAATTCTATCATATGATCTCTGGTGTTGTTTCTATCACCAAGGTCATATTTTCCAACTACTGGTTCTTCTTCTTTGCTTCCAACTTTCACATTCCATTGGTCAGTAATTATCAATGCATCTTGATAGCATATTTGATCAATTTCAAACTGCCGAAATTGGTAAAAACCTTTAATTTCTTCACCTTGGCCTTAGTGGTGGGTGCGTAAATTTGAATAATAGTTGTATTAACTGGTCTTCATTATAGAGATATGAATATTATCCTATCACTGACAGCCATTCCTCTTCAAGCTGTTATTCCTGGCTTAGTAGACCATATAATTGTCTGATTCAAAATGGCCAATACCAGTCCATTTCAGCTCACTAATACCTAGGATATCAGTGTTTATGTGTTGCATTTTATTTTTGACGACTTCCAGTTTTCCTAGATTTATACTTCATACATTTCATGTTCTGATTATTAATGTATGTTTGCAGCTGTTTCTTCTCATTTTGAGTGCCACATCAGCAAACGAGTTCCCAAAAGCTTGACTCCATTCACATCATTAAGTTCTACTCTACTTTGAAGAGGCAGCTCTTCCCCAGTTATATTTTGAGTGCCTTCCAATCTGAGGGGCTTATCTTCTGGCACCATATCAGACAATGTTTACTGCTATTCATAAGATTTTCACTGGCCAATTTTTTCAGAAGTGGACTGCCAGGTACTTCTTCCTAGTGTGTCCTTCTTCCTTCTTCTTAGTCTGGAAACTCCACTGAAACCTGTCCACCAAGGGTGACCCTGCTGGTGTTTGAAATATGGGCGGCAAAGCTTCCAGTATCACAGCAACACCCAAGCCACCACAGCAAAACAAACTGAAAGTAACTTAGTGGATTTTGTTTATAGAATCCTTCAATATTGCAACTAAAGGCTTGATTTTTTTCTTCAGCTCTTTCAGCTTGAGAAATGCCAAGCATGTTCTTCCCTTTTGGTTTTCTTATTCCAGGTCTTTGCACATTTGACTAACTCACACTGAATAAGAACCATATGTACCTGTTTCAGCTTAACTACAAATTCTACTTAAAGACTGACTTAGGAATGGATCTTGTTTGTAACCCAGGGATTGCCTGCACTGGATAAGTAGATTTATAAATATATTTTTACATTTATGATTGTGATTAAATATCAGCCATACAGCAATAATATCCCATATTCATTACAGTGGTTTGAATTAAATTATATTTTAGAAGCTGTAAAATAATGTTCAAAAGCAAAATAATTGACATTAGGCTATTAAATAGGAAGATTTATTGTTTTTAAAGGAAGATTTACATAGTGATGCTTTTCTTCCCACCATGGGCAATCCCTCAGATACTTTTGGGTCAGTTGTCTTATGATTGCCTCCAAAGTATGCAGCATGGTCAAAATCCTTCAAGAAAACACCATAAGTGGAATTGGTAGAGGAAGTCTGCTTATTCAAAGAAATAGGTGGTAGGATTAAACAGCACAGTGGAAATGTACATTCAAGGTGACTGGGTAACTGAATCATCCTCAGAGTACCTGGGTTTGCCTCTTTCCATTCATGAGTCTAAAGAATATCCTTTAGGTTAATGAGATGTTGGGATTCTTTGTTGAACCTGCACTGCAGGTATATATCTCATATCCTTTTGTTCTAGCTGGTCAGCCCATGATGCTCCTAATAAAGAGAAGCCTATATTATTGTGAACAACTGGGGAGTAAATGTCTAGTATTCAGTTTAGTCACAGAATTAAGTTTGACAAAACTCAATATACAGGTGGGCATTTTCGGTTCAATCTAGTTGCATTTCCACACTGATTCATAAAACCTATCTGCCTTAATCAATGTTTTTGGGGATTCCATATTTTTCTCCTGCATAACACATGTTTTTGAGGAAGTAGAGAATAAAGATAAGGACCAATAGCCACCTGTCACCATATGCTGCTTGCTCACCTGAATTCTGTTTCAGAAACACATAAATTACTTCTGCTCCCTGGTCCTTTCCTAAATTGCTTATAAATATATAATTTTCAAAATGAAAAAGGGAAAGCATAAACTTTGGAGTCAGAAAGACTTCCTTTTGTTTTCAAGCCCTATCATTTATTATCTAGGACACATTCATTAATTTCTCTACCAAGTAATTAATATCTCAAGAGGGTGGATGACATATATCAAGCATTAGGATGCATATTGGGTGGGACTGATTTAATTTGAGATGTTAGGGAACACATTCTTAAGGAAGTGAGATTTAAGATGAAATCTGAAAAAAATAAGAATCTATGAGGCCAGCAGAATTAGGTAATGGTGTGGCAAGGCAGAGAGAACAGCATGTGCAAAAGTTCCTTGGGGCAGGAGGTGAGGGTGGATCCAATTGAAAGAAAGGCTGGAGTGCAGGAGCACAATTATCTCATGGTGTATGTGCAAATGCTGCTAAGAAAGATGAGATTAGAGAAGAAATGAAGACTATATTAAACTTTCTGATATCCAGTTTCCATATCTGTAAAATGAAATGTGTCAAACAAATTAGTGATAAAAATGTGTATCTTAATCTACCTATCCTTGCTTGTCCAACAGGAGGCTTGAGCAATTAGAAGAAAGATGCTTGGGAGGCAGGGCCAAGATGGTGGAGTAGTCAGACGCTTCAGGTGGACCCTCTTACAGAGAAGACCCGAAAAAAACAAGTGAATCGATTATATATGGCAATCTGGGGGCCCTGAACATCGAAGGAAGAGTTGAGGAACTGGACTGAGGGGCAGGGGGAGGGAAAGATGGTTCGGAAGCAGCAAGGAGTTGCCAGACCTGACCCAGCGAGAGCCTGAACCCTTCAGGCCTGATCAGCTCTGGGCGGAGCGGTGAGGCAGGCAAGCAGCCATGCTCAGGAGGCAAGTATTACACACCAGGAGAGACCCAGAGCCAGAGAGTCTACACAGCCACCCAGAACCAGTGAGAAGCAGCCTTGGATCAGTGAAAGATAAGTACTTGTGTATGGCTTACCGCACGGATCAAAAACATCCCCTTAGGGAAAAAACTCTCCCCCATTTACCTCCCCACTCCCTGCTCTGCACTGGGTCCAGGACCGGCTTCAGCAATTGCCGAGTCCCCTGGGCCAGAAGCAGGATCTGTCACATGCCCGGAGCCATTCTCCCTGCCTTGGAGAGTGAAAAAATTAACAAACAGGAAAAAATAAACTGCCAGCTTCCCTAAGCCAGGAACCCAGGGTAGGCACAGCTCCTTTGCCTAGGCACAGGCATAAGTGAACCACGGACTTTGAGTGCCTTTCCCCCTGCATAGATTTGTGTGGGCCTATTTCACCAGCATAGGCCCTCATTACCTCAGTACAACAGGGTATATACTGGAAGTCGAACTTCAACTGTTTCAGCTGTGAAGTGGGAGGTTCTTGACATTTGACCCTGCTCTGCCCATTAATCAGGGTCTTCGCCTACCCACATCAGGGGTCTGAGGACTGGTGGTTCCACCCATGTCACCTAGCCACCTACGATAGGGGCCCAGGAATAAGAGGTGTCCCCCAGTCCTTACAGTCAACACCATTAGGTGTTCATAGTCCAGCTGCAAAACCCACCCACCTACGCACTCTAGGGAACAGGGACACACCTTCTTCCTGGACACTCAGGGATGGCCATCAGCCACCTGCCTTGCTGAGTGTGTCCCCCTGCTGCAGCCAGATGCCTGTGCCTACACTAATCACCCATGCCTGTCTAGGAGTGTAAGTGAGAGCCTACATCACACATTTGGTAGCTATCTACCTGGGCACCTGAGCTGAATCCATACAGGAGGAGTGGGTGGACTCCTGAGCTCACATACCTAGTAACAGATCTAACCACCTGCTGACAGGACATTAGAGCTTCAAAGGTGCCAATTATCAAACTAGCTCATACGAACAGCCTATTTGGGCATGTGAAAACAAAACAAGAAGCTAGGACACACTAAGCAAACATAAAATAAATAAATATAATAACTTATTGATGGCTCGGAGACAACAGTTAATATCAAATCACATAAAGAGGCAGACAATGATGGCTTCAGCAAGCAACCAAAATAATCTAGAAATTTTCCAGAGGAGGAAAATTTATTAGAATTACTGGAGGCAGAATACAAAAGATTAATATACAGAAGTCTTCAAGAAATTAGGAAGGAAATTAAGCAAAACACAGAATACATAATACAGGAAATTAAAAACATTAGAGAAGAGCATACTGACAAATTGAACAGTCTGCAAGAATCCACAGAGAGACAGCAATCAGAAATCCAGAAGATCAACAGTAAAATTTCAGAATTTGACAACTCAATAGAAAGTCATAGGAGCAGAATTCAGGCAATGGAAGTCAGAATTAGTGAGATTGAAGATAAAGCAATTGACACCAACTTATATAAGGAAAAATCAGATAAAAGGATTAAAATAAATGAACAAACCCCAAGAATTATGTGGGACTCTATCAAGAGGAATAACCTACGAGTGATTGGAGTACCAGAACGGGGGGATAACAGAAAATACATAGAGAATTGGTGACACTTTGCTGGCAGAAAACTTCCCTGATATCATGAAAGATGAGAAGATATCTATCCAAGATGCTCATCAAACTCCACAAAAGGTAGATCCCAAAAGAAAGTCACCAAGACATATTATAATCAAACTTTCCAAAACCAAAGATAAAGAGAATTTTAAGAGTGGCTAGGGATAATTGAAAAGTCATCTACAAAGGAGAGTCAATAAGAATAAGCTCGGACTACTCAGCAGAAACCATGCAGGCAAGAAGACAATGGGATGACATATATAAAGCTTTGAAGGAAAAAAGCTGCCCGCCAAGAATTATATATCCAGCAAAACTATCTCTCAAATATGATGGCAAAATTAGGGCATTTCCAGATAAACAGAAGTTTAGGGAATTGGCAAAAACCAAACCAAAATTACAAGAAATACTAAAGGGACTCTACAGGTTAGAAAATCAGTAACATCAGATAATAATGAAAGACCAGAAGGCAGGACTGAGCAACCAGATATCAATCCACATAGGGAAGTCACAAAAGTAAATCAAAGCTAAAACACTGACAATAAGGAAACAGATGTCAATATGTATAAGATGACAACAATAAAACAAAAAAGAAGGACATAACAAATGTAGACATAGATTTTTCTTATGGAGAGGGTGTCAAGGCAATATAAACAAATAAAAGACTGGTATAAACTTAGAAAAATAGGGATAAATATTAAGGTAACCATAAAGGAAACTAACAATCCTACAATTCAAAATAAAACACTAGAAAAATATAGACTCAGCAAACACAAAATCAACCACAATGAAAAAGATGAAAAGAAAACACAGAAAGAAAAATGACTCAGCGCAGAAAATTAGGTGGAAGAAAGAAACTGTGAACAATACACAAAAAAAGACATCAAAATGACAGCACTAAACTCATACCTATCAATAATTACACTGAATATAAATGGAATAAATGCACCAGTAAAGAGACAGAGAGTAGCAGAACCGATAAAAATCATGATCTGTCTATATGCTGCCTAAAAGAGATACACCTTAGACTTAAAGACACAAACAAACAAAACTCAAAGGATGGAAAAAAAATATATCAAGCAAACAACACTCAAAAAAGAGCAGGAGTGGCAATATTAATCTCTGACAAAATAGACTTTAAAGTA
>NW_004444019.1:2274062-2304572 GCF_000243295.1 Trichechus manatus latirostris
ACAACAACAGATACATAGACCAATGGAACAGAATTGAGAATCCAGACATAAATTCATCCACCTATGAGCAGCTGATATTTGACAAAGGCCCCAAATCCATTAATTGGGGAAAAGACAGTCTCTTTAACAAATGGCTGGCATAACTGGATATCCATCTGCAAAAAACTGAAACAAGACCCATACCGCACGCCATGCACAAAAACTAACTCAAAATAGATCAAAGACTTAAATATAAAATTTAATCGATAAAGATGATGGAAGAAAAAATAGGGACAATGCTAGGAGCCCTAATACATGGCATAAACACAATACGAACCATAAGTAACAATGCACAAGCACCAGAAGAGAGACTAGATAAATGGGAGCTCCTAAAAATTAAACACTTATGCTCATCAAAAGACTTCACCAAAAGAATTAAAAGACAACCTACAGACTGAGAAAAAATTTTTGGCTACAACAAATCTGATCAGCATCTAATCTCTAAAATCTACAAGAAACGGCAAAACCTTAACAACAAAAAGACAAATAACCCAATTAAAAAATGGGCAAAGGATATGAACAGGAACTTCGCCAAAGAAGATATTCAGGCAGCTAACAGACACATGAGGAAATGCTCATGATCATTAGCCATTAGAGAAATGCAGATCAAAACTACAATGAGATATCATCTCACCCCAACATGGCTAGCATTAATCCAAAAAGCACAAAACAATAAATGCTGGAGAGGTTGTGGAAAGACTGGAACACTTATACACTGTTGGTGGGAATGTAAAATGGTACAATCACTTTGGAAATAGATTTGGCACTTCCTTAAAAAGCTTGTAATAGAAGTATCAAATGATCTAGCTATCGTGTTCCTTGGAATATATCCTAGAGAAATAAGAGCCATCACACGAATAGATATATGCACACCCACGTTCATTGCAGCACTGTTCACAATAGCAAAAAGATGTAAACAACCTAGGTGCCCATCAATGGACGAATGGATAAATAATGGTATATCCACACAATGGAATACTATGCAACAATAAAGAACAATGATGAAGCCATGAAACATAACATGGAGGAATCTGGAGGGTATTAGGCTGAGTGAATTTAGTCAGTCACAGAAGGTCAAATATTGTATAAGACCGCTATTATAAGAACTAAAGAAAAGGTTTAAACACAGAAGAAAACATTCTTTGATGGTTATGAGGGTGGGGAGGGGGGGTGAGGGTTATTTACTAACTAGATAGTAGATAAGAATTATCTTAGGTGAAGGGATGGACAGCACACAGTATAGGGGAAGTCAGCACAACTGGACTAAACAAAAGCTAATAAGTTTGCTGAATACAGTCAAACACTTTGAGAGACAGAATAGCATGGTAGGGGTCTAGCGACCATGCTTTCAGAGGACATCTAGGTCAATTGGCATAATAAAGCTTATTAAGAAAATGTTCTGCATCCTACTGTGGTGAGTGGTGTCTTGGGTCTTAAAAGCTTGCATGTGGCCATCTAAGATGCATCAATTGGTCCCAACAACCTGGAGCAAAGGAGAATGAAGAATGCCAAAGACACAAGGAAAGTATTAGCCCAAGAGACAGAACGGGCCACATAAACCAGAGACTTCATCAGCCTGAGACCAGAAGAACTAGATGGTGCCTGGCTACCACCAATGACCGCGTTGACAGGGAACACAACAGAGAGTCCCTGATGGAGCAGAAGAAAGGTGGGGTGCAGAACTCAAATTCTAGTAAGAAGACCAGACTTAATGGTCTGACTGAGACTGGAGGAACCCTGAAAAGCATGGCCCCCGGATTCTCTCTCAGCCCAGAAGTAAAACACTTTCCGAGGCCAACTCTTCAGACAGGGATTGGACTGGACTGTAGAACATAAAGTGATACTCGTGAGAAGTGTGTCTCTTAGCTCAAGTAGATACAAGCAACTAAATGGGCAGTATCTGTCCAGAGTTGAGATGGGAAGGCAGAGAGGGTTATGAGCTGGTTGAATGGACATGGGGAATTAGGGGTGGAAAGGAGGAGTGTATGGGGAGAGCAATTAGGGTCACACAACAATGTATGTATAAATTTTTGTATGGGAGACTAACTTGAAATGTAAACTTCACTTTAAACTACAACAATAAAATATAAAAAATAGATATAAAAAAAAGAAGAAAGATGCTCAATAAATGTTATTTGTTTTTTTCTTGTTGTTGCAGGTTTGCTTGTTTTTATTTTGTTGTGTGTGGTCAGGCTATTATTAAATTATAAGTCTGTCTGTCATTCTCTTTTACTGTAGGCTATAAAGCCTTTTAGAACTCACTCTTTTTTAGGAAGTTTTTTTTTTTTTTTTTTTAAATCTGTTTTTCTTTTGCTTTATTCCTCCCTTTCACTTCATACTCTGTATGCAGTTGTGTCTCCTGGCTTCAAGATGTCAGTATTCTGGTTGCCCTGAATTTATTGTTCAATTTTGGTTCATAAAATGAATAATCCCATAATTGTATGTATATACCATGTTACAAAATAATTTTTGTTTTAGTCAAATAAACCTATATTTAACCTATGCATAATTGTGAAAAACAGGTATAATTACCAAATGCAATATTGTAAGCACTAACGATAACACTGATAGAGAAATGATGTGGCAATGGATTTAAAATTACAAAAGGAGTGATATTATTAACATCAACAAGGTAACTACTGATTGAATGACATTAAACTGAGAAAAATAATGTTCAATGAAAGTCTGCTGAAGTCCAAGTATACAGCTCCAATATAGTGATTTGGACATTTAATGCCACCATATATTCTAGGTGAAATGTATTAATTTTCTCCTTAATAACCTACATTTAATATCATTGTTAAGTGTTCTGCATTGTATTATCTTATTTATTATAAATATTAGTATCTCCACTTTACAGCTGAGAAAACCAGGATACAGAGACTTGACCGACCTAACAAACTGTCTAAAGCACTGCTAATGGCCCCAGAGTTATAATTCTTGAACTCTGATTCTATAACCTTGTTGCTTTCTTGGAGATACTCTAACATGCTGAGGGGAGAAATAGAGAGGCAGGCCATCATAACGGATGTTAAGTAATGATAATGAGCCTCTGCAGTAAGAATGTGCGCCCAATAGCCTGTAGTTATGGAGAGTTATAGGTGATTCATGGAAATCAAAAGATACTATACTTGTGAACTGCTGATAAACATTCACTTGTATCAGAAAAGCATACACACACTCAAATTCACAAAGAGCAATAAAGTTTCGTGAGCAACTGGGTTTCATTATCCATCATTTGGAGGCACACGGAAGCTGCTTTGGGAAGACTTGTTTAGACAAAACTAGTACAGCATTAAATCTATCATCACTACAATATCTGTACTGATAGGGTCCCCAACTGTAGCAACTTCAGACTCAGAAATCACACTTATGACTATTTTTTCAGATAACCTGAACATGGGCAATAAAATTGAAATGAAAACTAATGGTCTGAACCATAAACCTTTAGCCTTCAGTTTTATAGGTTGCATATAGCCAAACTCACAAACTGTGGTTCATTCTTAAAATGTTCTTTAAACTGAAATTGATTCTGAGAAAAGCTTCATCAATTATGATGGAAGACAACACTGTGAAAAATAGCAAAATGGCGGTGCTGGAACATACTCGGTGTTAAAGAGAAGAGTGTGGATTCTAATACCTAAGATGCTAAGTGTAAAGTATTCTCCAGAAAAATTTTATTATGAAGATTTTTAAGAATTAGATGGTTATAATTTCATATATAACTATATGGTTTTATATATATATGTGTATATATACATATGTAAACATATATATACACATGTATATGATGCATGTCATACGTAATATATATAGTTCATAAACCATTTAGTTTATATATATATAATCCATTGCTGTTGAATCAATTCTGATTCATAGCGACCCTATTAGACGGAGTAGGACTGCCCCATAGGGTTTCCAAGGAGCGGTGGTGGATTCGAACCGCCAACCTTTTGGTTAGCAGCCAAGCTCTTAACCACTATGCCACCAGGGCTCCCTATATATATATATATATATATATATATAAAAACCATACAATATATACATATATATGTAAATCATACCGTTTATACATATAGTATGTATATAGTATACATATATATATATACACACCAGAAACAAAACAGAACACTGCCATTGAGTCAATTCTGACTCATAGCAGCTAAGGAGATTTCGGCTGAGGGAACACTGAAAGGTATGTGTCAATATTTATTCACCTAATACTGCTTCTACCTAATTGTGTCTGGTAAGTGCTTGGGTTTTTGGAGATGTGGGGGAAGGGTGAATAAATAGACAAAAGAAGTGAAAGCATTGGAGAAGCTGTTAGATAACTGGGGATAGGGCTTAAGGGGTAGGGGCTTTGGTGATGGTATATATGATATTCAAAAATGGTAGAAACGATATCTAATAAGAACCTTATGTCTGCTTTTTCTTTCTTACCTTAATGAATCTCAAAAATTTCAGCTGTTTAGCATATGCTATACTCCTCTGGTAGAAATTAGTATAACCACTGCATCACACCTGGATAATATTGCAAAAGTAAATTTTTTTCAGTAGTTCTAGTTAAAGATGAAGCATCAACATGGGTGACTATCTTCTATCTCCTCTCCTTATTGAGACTACACTTTCTTTACTATAAATAAAACAACATATAAACTCACAAAGACATAGCAAATGGGAGAAGATATATTGGTGGATGAGAAAGTTCAAAAAAAATTGAAGACAGAAAGCACATAGAGTAGTGTTAGCTAATTTAGCAGATGCTTCATCCTAAAGTGTCTGCAGAGGAGGATACTAGAAGCAAGTCAATTTATCCCACAGAACTCTCCACCTTGTGTAAGCCAGTATTCCCCACTCTCTCTCACTAGAAAGGAGATCAGCTATTCATCACCAGTACCACACCATGAGTTGGGAGTGGCTCTGATTGTCCAGTGTCAAAGTTCCTGTAGGGGCAGGGGGACTCCTGCACAGCTCCAAGCTCTCTCCAGGCTCTGTGATGCTTCTTCCTACTTCTCAAGCCTGAGGGTGGTGATAGCTTCTCAGCCATTATTAGTGTCTTACTCGTTCTCTTACCCCTGCCCAGGCATCTATAAGCCGTATCTTCATTAAACTCACTTCAATTAAACCCTTTGAGTTTAAACACATCTGTCACCTGCTGGGACCCTGACAGATACAAGAGAAACCTTCAAAAAACTGTAATTAAACAATATTCTCAGGGAGAAAACAGGTTATTCTCTTCTTAAAACAACAATATGGTATTAAACAGGAAAAAAAATCAGAACACTTAGATGAAAAATAAGAAAAAGGTCTTGAAGTATAGAAATACAAGTAAAGAATATATGCCAGATATTAGGACAAAAGAAAGAGATGGAAAATATGTGAAAGAATGTAAGAGACCAGAAGACTAATACTGAAGAACCATGTCACAGAGTTAGAGTTCATGGATCACCCAGCACAATAAATTATAAAAGGAAAACACCATCTTTGTGAAATTTCTAAGGACTAAAGTTCAAGAGACTATCCTAAAAGCTTCCTTAAAATTAGAGTATGCTATGAAAAAGAAAAAAAAAAAAAAGATACTAAAAAGAAAAAGATATTAAACTAAACAAACTATAATATTTAAAAATTAATAATACCCATTGCTGTTGAGTTGATTCTGACTCATACTGACTCTGTAGGACAGAGTAGAACTGCCCCATAGGGCTTCCAAGGCTGTAAATCTTTAGAAAAGCAGACTGCTAAATTTTTTTCCCATGGAATGGTTGGTGGGTTCAAACCATTGGCCTTTTGGTTAGCAGCTGTAATTATTGTCAGAAATTATGACAATGACAAAATTGATAACATGAGAGCAACAGACTCATACTGAAGAATCATAGAATCATGCCAGAGAGTGAAACGGTCCATGTGGTGTCCAGCACAGTGAATGATAAAAGATGAACACTAAGTACAACTCTGTTAAATTTCAGAAGACTAAAAATAAAGAGAAGCTCCTAAAAGTTTTCCATGAGAGAGAAATTAAAAGATATCACATACAAAGGAATACATATCTGAAAGGTATTAGATTTTTCAAATGCAATACCAAAAAAACCCAAACCAAACCCATTGCTGTCAAGTCAATTCTGACTCATAGTGACCCTATAGGATAGGGTAGAACTGCCCCATAGAGTTTTCAAGGAGCGCCTGGTGGATTCAAACTGACAACCTTTGGTTAGCAGCTGCAGCACTTAACCACTGTGACACCAGGGTTTCCAAAACCAACATAGGATGCTGGAAATCAGTGAAGTTTTGTTTTATTTTTTGCCTTGAGGCCAGTCAGTTTCCCTTCTTGAGCAGCCGATTACTTTCACTTTCTAACCACTCCCCTTACTTGGGACTCACGCTCCTGGGCGACTATGTACCTGCCCTAACTTCCTGCAGCCAGACACCCAACAAGTAGGGACGGCCCCTATGTCATATACCAAACACCAAATCTGTTGGCGTCAAGTGGATTCTGACCCATAGCGACCCTAGAGGACAGAGTAGAACTGCCCTATAGGGTTTCCAAAGAGCAGCTGGTGGATTTGAACTGCCAACCTTTTGGGTAGCAGCTGTATCACTTAACCCCTGCACCACAAAGACTCCTATGCCATATAGCCTGTAGAATTATTCAAAATACCCAGTCCTCAGAAAGCCCACAAAACGTAACTAACTCCATCCTGTTCACTGCACATAAGCCATACTCTACAATTTCAGCTTGTTATTACCTTGTCCCTGGGTGCAGCCCACTGTGTGGCCCTGCCTGCCTTGTGGTGTGCCTTGTTCTCCCCAGAGGACTGTGAGCATTATAAACTTCTTTCATGAAAGTTGTTTCTGAGTCTGCATGTCTTACCATACCTGACAAAACAAATCTTGGGTATATTTAAAACAATCTCCTAATACAGTAAGCATGCTTTGCACAAGATCACATAGATTCCCCTGTATTTTAATTCTACTTTTCATCATGATCCTAAAAATAGTAAGTTCCTTCTTAAAAATGCATTTACATGACTTCTCAGAGTTATAGCATCACTGACCATGTTTATTAAGATTAAATATCACATTTTACTTTTTCTCTTACCTAATATAGGATTACTCTTGACACGAACATCAGGTATGCTATGCACGTGTCCCATTGTTTCCCGATGTTTTATGTATGAGTCTGAGGCCAATTCTGAGAATACAGCGTTCTGTCTATATGCCCTAAAGGAAAATGCTCTAGGTTACTGGGAAGAATTCATGTTTCATTATTTCAAGCTGCAAAGTGTAGAAGTTTTTTATTGATGCATTTTGAAAGTATGCTTATCCAATAATAAAAAATTGCTAGTGATTTTGCAGTTTTCTTCAAATCGTAAGGATAAAGCTAGATGTTCTTAGTTGTGCTTTAGTATCTCATAAGGAAATGCCCTCAAGTAAGCCTCAGGCAAATGGTAAGCTGTTGACAGTTCCTCTGGAAACACTTCATCTGATTAGAGTAGTTTTTTTTTTTTTTCTCCTAAATATTAAAAGAAAGCAAGCGAAAGTTTCTAAGATTCATAGAAACTATCACAGAGGGTTTTTTCTTTCCTTTTCAACATGTTAAACAAAACTTCAGCTTAAAGTATAAAAGGCTACTTTCAGCACACCTGCTCATGTGCTAATCCAAAAGAAGCTCATCTCCCCTTGGAAGGGATCCTAGAAAACTGAATCAGAGGTAGAATTTTTGGCTGCCTTTGCACATGACTATCTTTAGAGTAGGGGCAGGAATCAATGGTTTCCTTTAATAAAACACTCCGGGGACAGTAGAAATCAGAGCCTGGCTCAGTTCCTAGAATTTGTGTTTTGCTTGTATGATCATTCCGTAGCAAGTACTTCCAAAGTCAAACCCCTTTTCTTACATTTATAATCAAAAGGAATAAGCACCTAAACTCAGATCTAAAATTCTGATGCTTAGAAAAATTCTCATCCTGGTGCTATCAAATCTTCATTCTTTGTACTCTGATCTATGACAACCAAACTGATGCCAAATTAACAAGAGCAGCAGTAAACCACTCAACTTCTGAGCTTGTTAAATTATTTCATATTTTAGTGCATGTGAATGCATTTCTACATGAGTTGTCTGTAAGTTATTATGCCTTTTTTCTCTTCTTCATGTTTGTCCTTGTCTTCCTTACATTAATTCATCTGTCACTTCATTAATTCATTCATCTGTTCAACTAAGCTATATATATTACTTAACATTCATCACTTGCCATGGCTAGGGTAAGGAATTTCAGGTCTACTGAATTTTTTTCCCTTTTTATTGAACTATATTGAGGCGTTTGATATGTATCTTAGTAAAGTTTTCTAAATCCTATCCAGGCATTTGGGTAAATTTTCCAAATCTTACCCAGCATACAATAGTTAGGTAAAAGATAATGGTAGGTAAAAAATAATATTAATGTTGGTGATAAAATAATTATAATAGCTAATATTTATTAAGTGATTACTAAATAGTTTTACCTGCTTTAGCTTGTTTAATCTTCAATACACCTAGTAAATGCTTAAAAACCGCAGGACTTGCCACAAATTGCACAGAAAGTGAAGGCAAAGGATTAGAACTCAGCCTGTTCCACTCAAGAACTCATGCTTTTTAGAACCGCGTTGCATATAGCCAAAATGATAATGCCATAGTGCTGACTGCAATAGCCACTTCATGTTCCTGGATACAGTGGTATTATAATTAAAACTCGGACCCATTAATGTGAAAAGCTAGATGCATGTGTTTTTAATTTTAAAATGATTGATGGTAAAGATAATTGGAAGCATATTATTGAACACTTTCTTCATGCAAGGCACCTGCACTATATTATTTGGTATGCACAGTGACTTCATTCATGCAGTGGGTACTATAATTACCTGCATTTTACAGATGAAAGAAGGGAGATTCCAAGTTGTGAGGTGACTAGCACAGCTTTCTAAACTAGTGGTAGTGTTAGGATTTGCTTCTAAGCAACTTATTTCCAGAAATGTGTTTTTAACTGATGTGCTATACTTCCTTATTACCAGGAAAAGTGAAAATGTCTGTGCCTAATCCAAATAGAACTTTAAGATATTTTTGTTGTTGTGGAATTAAATTGCATTGAAGAATGACAATTCTTACATAGTTAAAATACAGTGGAGTTCGTAAGAATCACTTTTTTTTTTTTTTAAAGAATTCAGTTGGGTCTTAACTATTATTTGAGGAAGCAGGTAAAAAAATAATTCCAGTTTTTCAACTGTGACCTAAAAAAAAAGAAAAAAAGCATATGCTGACTTGTAACTGTTTTGCTAGTGGTAGTATTGAAATTAAAGCATTTATAATAGAGCAGTGTTTTTCAAAATGTTTTCCTGTGATTATTTAGAGTCCAGGGTAGTGACCTAGCAATGGTTCCAGAGCAGACAGAGACTGAGAGTCCACAGGGTAATTATGGTAGTCCTCTACTGACCCCCTTCCACTGCCCCCCATCCAAGTCTCAATCAAAGAAGTCCCGCTTTCAATTATTTCATATTGTAGCTATCCACATAAGACGCTATTTGTAAAAAAGATTTCTATAGAGTTCTAGTATGACTATTCCAGTTCTTCATAATTGGGTATACATTGAGAACACATTAAGATGTCTTAAGAAGACTCAAGGAAATTTTTTGAAAGCTATAACCTTTCTATTTTCCAATAACCACCTCCATTCTATCTCTTTCTTATAGAGCAGAAAGCACTAGGTGAGGTTCTTTTTGCCTTTGAGTCTGAGTCCTGTGCTCTGCCCTCTGTGTGATTTAATGAGCAAAACCAGGTGAGGCAGGACTATCTCACCAGAGTCTTGCATGCTGGTAAGAACCTAGTGTTTGCAGGACCACCCATACCACCTGTGCTTGGCACTGAGTCAGCCCTCTGGAACTGGGATGAAATCTGAGGAACAGAAGGAGAAAATCTCATTGACTGGAATTGATTTTCTATTATCTCACCAGAATGGAGACTGGAAATGGAAATTAAGTTGTAGAAAATAAAATTACATGCCTTGCATACCTGAGATTTTGGCTGAGAGGGGGCTAGAGGGGTTCTTCATTATGGGAAAAGGAGGACCTTTCACCAAATCCACATTCCTCCATTCTATTCTCCCACTTTTGGTCCCATATTACACTGATTTTGTGGTTTGAACATACAATCACCAAGGAAAGTCAGTGGGTGTGGCATTAAGGATGTCCCACGGACCGCAGCTCTGCACCATAGCTGTCAGTTTTACTATTCCAGAGTTGCTGGGAGGAATAGTGTGGTGGTTCCAGCGTGTCAGCTGAACTGAAAAATGTGAGCTCAAACAGAATAGCTCAGTCTGTGAATAAGTTTTGTATCTTTTATACATTTATGCATTATGCCCACAACAGTTCTTAAACATCTCATCCTAGCTAATTCTTCAGGTGTTTTTCTCCCCCTAGGCTATTATCATAAGTGGCCATAGTTGGAGGAGGCTTGGGAAGATTGTTATTTCTCATTAGCTTAATCTTTTAAAAACTCAGGCAGAAAGACGTAGGTGTTATTTTCACCTTATCTTATTTAGGAATTTTTTTTTTTTAAATAAATTAAGAACATTCTAGTCAGGTCATGCTGACAAGTAATTATTTATCTTTGATTCATGATACATTTTAAAATAATCTACTTTCTAAACTCTAAACATAATCAACATGCTGTTAACTTTGCAAAGAAATCCAAAATACACCAGCTAACAAGCTTGCTCTCTTTCTCTTCTCCAAGGCTAAGATGAAGAAAAACAATAAAAAAGATTATCCATTCTTTATAATGATAATTTGGAAACTGCTGAATTAGAGTTTTGAAATAATTCAGAAAGTCTGTGTGTGTGTGTGTGTGAGAGAGAGAGAGAGAGAGAGAGAGAGACAGAAAAGATCAGTAGTTCTCAATGTGTGTGTGTGGGTTGCCTCCAGGGGACATTTTACAATGTCTGGAGACATTATTATTAGTTGCAACTGGGCAGAGAGGTAGAAGCCAGGGATGCTGCTAAACATCCTGCAGGGCAGAATACCACAACAACAAAAAAAAATAACTGGCCTACAACATCATTAGTTCTGAAGTTGAGAACTTTGAGACAGACGATAGATAGAGAGATAGATGATGGATAGATAGATAGATAGATAGATGTTCCAATAAAAATATTAAATAGAGTACTCACTGAGAGGAAGACTTCATATTACCTGAAACAAATTTCCTTCTTTTCGGAAGAGTCACTCAAATATACCCATTCAGTTAGGCCAATACAGTGTTGGGCATTAATGCAGTGCCGAAAGGGGTTTAGAAAAAGCCAAGGGTGCATCCTTCCTAGGGTATGGAAAACATCTATTCTCTGTGTGGGACAATACAGCAAGTGTTTGGTAGCAAGAAATGAGAGCAGTGGTGGACTGATCTATGACTGTGTTCCATCCACTGAGGAAGCAGCACTGATCCCCTTCGGACCAAGTATGGCCTCAGGGGCTTGCTCAATTGAAGGAGTTGGGAAGTCTCAGAAAGGAAATACTGGACTCTCTGTTGTAAACGTTCAATTAATTAATTAAGGGCAAAAATGTTCCTTTAGAGTTATCTTTGATTCTTGCTTTGCTTTTATTTAAAAAAAAATTAGTCTCTGAGGAGCTGATTCTCACATTATGATTATCATCACATTAGTGCAATGAAACCTTATTAATAAATTTGTTCTTAATTGTTCTTACAACGATGGAGTGAGAGGTTTATTATCATGAACATAATATCTACTTTCACCTTGTGTGACTACTTGGTTTAATATTCTTGTCACCTCACAAGTGGATCAGAGAGTACCCATTATTTTCATTTCTAGTAGATTTTTCCTCTAGAATAGTAATGGGCATCATAAAACAATTCATTCTGCATTTGGATAGAATAGATAACGGTTTATAATTGTCTTCTAAAATGTAACACGTTGCCACTAGGATGATAGGAATATAAAGTGCTTTCTTTCTTTCTTTTTTAATGATTTTGTTCTGACAATGCTGAATGCCTACTTTGTAAATGTTGTATACATTCATTTATTCAGTCAATCAATCATTCAATAAATGTTTATTGAGTATACTACAAAACAATTTGGTAGGTATTGAGAATATAAAGATTAATAAGCAAAGTTCCCACCCTCAAAATGCTCAGCTTTTAATTTTGGAATATTTTCTTTGCAAGGATTAATCATTATTGATATGAAGGCTGATTGGAAAGGAAGCTGATCCAATTGTATAACCACTTTCATTTCAAGTAACTTGTCACACTCTATACATATCAACTTGAAGCCATCAAATGCAGAACATCAAGCAATTTCTTTCATACCCTAGTTATAAAATCAATGTCCTTTCCAAATACAGACAGCTAAAGATTTTAACTATAAGTTTATTTTATATATATAATATATATTTCACAATGTTTCTAATTAGGCTTAATTATTCACAGAAACAGAAATATAGGAAGTAGTATTTTTTAACATAACAGAATTCTCATGCCTCTTGGGGTAATATGATAATTCCAACATGGAAAATGGCTGTCTTTAATAAATATGCTAAGAAACCAATTTATTTTGAGTTGCCAGTTAGATCATTAATGATAAGTTTCATGTAGTTCAGAATGGGTCATGTTACTTTAGTTACTTTCAAATATAGTTAACATAAACATAATCACTTTTGATTATTTTAAATACTATAATTTTATGAAAGGGAAACATTTATTTTAGTACTTGGCCTTCCAGTCTGTATTCCTTTTAAATTCAATCCTAAATTTTTCAACCATTTGAATAAAATAAGTTTCTATTTTAGTGAGAGAGTTCTTCAATAATTAACAAATGCTTCAACGGTAAATTATTAGAAGATAAAGTCTGACTCTAAGTTAAGACAAGTTAATGATTTCATCTATCAAAATAACCATGGTAAAGATAAGTTAGCTAAATCAATTCTGTTTCTATCTTTTGGAAGTTTACAACCCAAATCAATACCTACACAGATATAAACATATCCACAAAACTTCATAGGCATCTGTTAGAAAGTTTAAAACAAAAAATACTTCAAGGTATTTAATGGAAAAAAGAGGACTTATATCAAACATTGATATTATTACTTATATTTTATAAATTGTTAAACAGATCAGTGTGAAGATGCAAACAACGTCTTGGTTGTTGTTGTTGGCAACTTCATGTGACAGAGTAGAACTACTCCTTAGGGTTCTCAAGACTGTGACCTTTCAGGAGCAGATGCTAGGCCTGCCTTTCGAGGCACCTCTGAGTGTGTTTGAACTGTCAGCCTTTTAGCTAGTAGTCAAGAACTTAACCATTTGCATCACCCAGTGAGTCTTGGTAACTCTAGAGAAAAACTGATTTAAGACTGGTGTCTACCTGGTTGGAAAGTCCAGGGACCCTACCCCAATAGGACTTTTGATTTCTATAGTCGCTCCAACCTGCTTCTGTTATTACCCTGTAAACCCTGCTTTCTTCCTAAGACAATAGACAAGGTTTTCTCTATAATTTCAGTTTTTTTCTTGACTATTTTCTTTGCTCTTCAACTCCTGACAACTTTTGAAACCTGAAATCAACATTCATTCTTGTCTTTCTGTCATTATTCTGCAGTTATTTATTAATCAGCTGTTTATGTTCCATTCACTGTGCTAGATGCAAGGGATGAATTCAGCAGGAAACAAGATAGACAAGTCCCTGAACCCAAGAAGCTTATGGTCTAGTTAGGAATACAGAAAAAATGTCATTGAGCAAAACAAGTAAATACAAAGTAAAAATGGGTGCTATGATAAATAATAGTTGGGAGGAAAAGCTTCAGCGAGAACAGGTAAAGGATGTCAAGCTAAAGAGATGATGTTTAATCCAAAACTTTAATAATGAGAAGGAGGCAGCACGAGAGGAACAACATTAGAACAGAGGGGGAGGGAAAGACTAAAGAAGAATGCGCACCATTCCGGTTAGAAGGAGCAGTAAGATGAAAGACCCTAAGTTGGAAAAGCTTTTTAGAGTATTTCAAGAGTGATAGGATATCAAAATGAATGGAGCATAGCAAGAGGAAGAATGCAGACTTTAGGTAAGGTGGAGAAGATAGGTAGGAGCCCAGTCATGCAGGGTCTTGTAGCAGTAGCAGAAAGTCCTGATTTTGTTCTAAGACTAAAGGTAAGCCACATAAGGGTCTTCAAACAGAGGAGTGACTTGATCTAAAGTATTTTAGATCACCCTGGCCAAAATGTGAAGAATGGTTAAAAGCGGGCAAGAGAGAAATGTAGTTGTCCATCCAAATGAGAAATGATAGAGACTTTGACCACGATAGTTTCAAAGAAGACAGATAGAAATGGTCAGATAAAATATGAAATTTTTGAAAGAACTTTCTGATAGGGCTTGGATATACAGAAAGCATTGGAGGGACTCTCAGTATATAGAGAGATGGTAGTGTTATTTGCTAAGATAGGAAAGACCATGGGGACATATGTAGGCTGAGGTGGGGTGGTAGGGGTAGAGGATTGTTGCTGTTGTTGTTAGGAGCCATTGAGTTGGTCCCAATACATAGCAACTCTATGTACAACAGAGCAAAATACTGCCTGGTCCTGTGCCATCCTCACAATCATTGCTATGTTTCAGCCCGTTGTTGTAGCCACTGTGTAAATCTATCTCCTTGAGAATCTTCTTCTTTTTCACTCACCCTCTATTTACTAAACATGTTGTCCTTCTCCAGGGACTGGTTCCTCTTGATAACATGTCCAAAGTACATGAGATGAAATCTTGTCATCCTCGCTTCTAAGAAGCATTCTGGCTGTACTTCTTCCAAGACAGATTTGTTTGTTCTTTTAGCAGTCCATGGTATATTCAATATTCTTTGCCAAGACCGTAATTCAAAGGCATAAATTCTTTGGTCTTCCTTATTCATTGTCTAGTTTTTGCATGCATATAAGGCAAATGAAAACACCATGGCTTAGGTCAAGTTCACCTTAGTCCTCAGACTGATATCTTTGCTTTTTAACACGTTTAAAAGATCTTTTGCAGCAGATTTGCCCAATGCAATATATTGTTAGATTTCTTTTTTTTTTTTTTAATTGTACTTCAGGTGAAGGCTTACAGAACAAATAGTTTCTCATGAAACAGTAGTACACATATGGTTTTATGACATTGGTTAACAACCCCACAACATGTCAACCCTCTTCCTTCTCGACCTTCTTTTTTTTTTTTGGTGAAAATACACATAGCCAAAGATACACCATTTCAAAAATGTCTACATGCACAGTTCAGGGACATCGACTACGCTCTTCCAATTGTGCTGCTATTCTCACTTTAGATGAAGGCTTACAGAACAAAATAGTTTCTCATTTAACAGTTAGTACACATGTTGCCCTATGACAATGGTTAACAACCTCACAACACATCAACACTATCCTTACTCAACCTTGGGTTCCCTATCACCAGCTTCCCTGTCCCCTTCTGCCTTCTGGCCCTTGTCATTGGACTGCTGTACCTCATTAGTTCCATTTGGTTTTATGGGGCTGTCCACTCCCTGGCTGAACGGTGAACCTCGGAGATGACTTCACCACTGTATTGTTTGATTTCTTGACTTGCTTCCATGGGCATTGATTATGGATCCAAGAAAAATGACATCCTTGACAACTTCAATATTTTCTCTGTTTATCATGATGTTGCTTATTGATCCACTTGTGATGATTTTTGTTTTATATTGAGGTGTAATCAATACTAAAGCCTGTAGTTTTTTATCTTCATCAATAAATGCTTCAAGTCCTCTTTACTTGCAGAGAGGAAGATTGTGTCATTCACATATTACAAGTTGTTAATGAGTCTTCCTCCAATCCTGATGCCCCATTCTTCTTCATATAGTCCATTTTCTCAGATTATTTGCTCGGCATACAGATTGAGTAAGTATGGTGAAAGGATACAACCCTGATGCACACTTTTTTCTGATTTTAAACTACACGGTATCCCCTTATTCTGTTCAAACTGCCTCTTGGTTTATATACAGGTGCCATGTGAGCACAGTTAGGTGTTCTGGAATTCCCATTCTTTGCAATGTTATCCATAATTTTTTTAAGATCCACCCAGTTGAATGCCTTTGCATAGTCAATGAAACACAGGTAAACATCTTTCTGGTTTTCTCTGCTTTCAGCCAAGATCCATCTGACATCAGCAGTGATAACCCTGGTTCCACATCCTCTTCTGAATTTGTCTTAAATTTCTGGCAGTTCTAAGTTGACATACTGTTGCAAGAGTTTTTGAATTATCTTCAGTAACATTTTACTTGTGTGTGATATTAATGATATTGTTCAATAATTTCTTCATTCTGTTGGCTCATCTTTTTTTGGAGTGGGCAAAATATGCATCTCTTTCAGTTGGTTGGCCAAGTAGCTGTCTTCCAAATTTCTTCACATAGGCTAGTGAGTGCTTCCAGCATTGCATCTGTTTGGTGAAACATCTCAGTTGGTATTCTGTCAATTCCTGGAACCTTGTTTTTCACCAATGCCTTCAGTGCAGATTGGGTTTCTTCCTTTAGTACCATTTGTTTTTGATCATATGCTACCTACTGAATTTGTTGAATGTTAACCAATTATTTTAGGTACAGTGGTTCTGTGTATTTCTTCCATCTTCTTTTGATGCTTCCTGCATTGTTCATTTTTTTGTCCGTGGTATCCTTCAATATTGCAGCTCAAGACTTGAATTTTTTCTTCAGTTCTTTCAGCTTGAGAAATGCCAAGTGTGTTCTGCCCTTTTGGTTTTCTAACTCCGGGTCTTTGCACATTTCATTGTAATACTTTACTTTGTCTTCTCAATTCGTCCTTCGAAATCTTTTGTTCAGCTCTTTACTTCTGTTTTTCTTCAGCCACTCCATGTTCACAAGTAAGTCTCTCCTGACATCATTTTGTTCTTTTTTTTTCTATCTTTTTAATGACCTTTTGCTTTCTTTATGTATGATGTCCTTGATGTATAAAGGTCTCACAACTCGTGTGAACTTCAGTCTTTAGTATTCAATGTGTCGACTCTATTCAGATAGTCTCTAAATTCAAGGGGATAGCTCTTTCAAGATTCAATTATTTTCTCCTTTGAATTATTTGTTGATAGTATCTGTTTTCACTAATGAAGGCATGCAGATTAAAGGATCAATTCAGATTATTTGTTATGAGTTATGGATTTTGATACCCATTATCTGGGATCCCATGTGTCCCAGCAGACCCTGGAAAATTTAAATCTTGCTGATATGAGTTAATGATAACTTTTTTTAAAAAAATTAATTTTATTTCTTGAAAATTTGCAAAACATAAGGTAAAACATGAAGGCACCTGGAAATGACTACACATACATTTTATTCTAGCCTCCTTCTTATCCTTTTTTTTCATGAAACTTTTTCAAAACATGGTACAATGCCTTCTTCCTTACTGCAAAAGCAGTACTTATAGCCCAAATAAATTAAACCAAGGGATTTTTGATCTCAGGAATATTACTACTACAATGCATTCTTCATTACTGCAAAAGCAGTACTTACAGCCCAAATAAATAAAGCCAATGTATAATTTATTTCAGGAAAATTAGCACTACAATGCATTCTTCATTACTACAAAAGCAGTACTTACAGGCCAAATAAATAAAACTTAAGGACTTTGAATCTCAGGAAAATTATCACTAGTAAATATTCTTCATTATAACAAAAGAAGTACTAACAGCTGAGAAGCAGAAACAGCTGCCCTGGAATACAGTAGAACTGCTCACAGTGATGTATTCTGCCTGCTACACGTGGAAGCAATGATTGGGCCCTAAGATTGAATGCAGTGTAAGAATAACTTATAGAAGCTCCAATGTCTTGAAAAATACCACTAGAATGCATTATGTCTTATTACAAAGATGTTATTTACTGTTTAGAAGCTAGAAAACAGGGAGCCAGTAACACCTGGAAACAATGAATGGTGCCAAAGAGAAAATGGCCATTATGACTGAATGAAGAGGGTCAATAGCTTAATCTTGCAATAAGTACATTCTCATGTGAAGATAGGAACTTGGAAACATAGTGAGGAGGCTTATCTCACAGAAATAAAGGCAAACCTTCAAAAATTTAGAAAATTCACATATCCAGGAGGCATCACCTAACACAATGCTCAATCTACACAAAAATGAGGCTCCAGCTCAGGGTTCTTGAGTTTCACTCATTTCAAAACGCTCTCACCTTGAGGCTAAAGCTGTTAAAAGCTGGCTACCTCCTTTCCAAAGAACTCCAAAGGCATAAAAATTGGATGGGATACCATATGTCCCAAGTGTCTTGAAAGGGATGTACTTAAGGTAATATTTAGCTCTTGCAGACTTGTTTTAATTTTCCTCAGATTCAACTTGAACTTGCATATGAATAATTGATGATCTGTTCTGCAGTCGGCCCCTGGTGATTTTGAGCGTCTCTATCTTCTCTTTCCACAGCTGTAGTCGATTTGATTCTTGTGTATTCCATCTGGCAAGGTCCGCATGTATAATCACCATTTATGTTGTTTAGAAAAGGTATTTCCAAAGAATAAGTCATTGATTTTGCAAAACTCTATCATGAGATCTTCAGTGTTGTTTCTGTCACTGAGGCTGGGGCACTGGTGGCACAGTGATGAAGAGCTACAGTGAGCTATGGCTGCTAACCAAAAGGTCGGCAATTTGAATCCACCACCTGCTCCTTGGAAACCCTATGGGGCAGTTCTACTCTGTGCAATAGGGTTGCTATAATCGGAATTAACTCAACGACAAACGAGTTTGGCTTTTGTTTTTTGATTTTTGGTTTCTTATTTTTGGATCTTTTTGTTTCCAACTTTCCCATTCCAATCACCAGTAATTATCAATGCATCTTGATTGCACATTTGATCAATTTCAGCTGCAGAAGTTGGTAAAAATCTTCAATTTCTTCAACTTTGGCTTTAGTGGTTGGTGCAAAAATTTGAAAAATAATCATATCAACTGGTCTTCCGTGTAGGCATACGGATGTTGTCCTGTCCCTGACAGTGTTGTACTTTAGGATAGATCTTGCAATGTTTTTTTTTAACGATGAATATGACATTGTTCCTCTTCAATTTGTCATTCCCGGCACAGTAGACCATGTGATTTCCAATTCAAAATGGATAATACTAGTCCATTTCAGATCATTGATGCCTAGGATATCGATCTTCAAACATTCCATTTCATTTTTGACAACTTTCAATTTTCCTTGATTCATACTTCATACATTTCACATTCTGATTACTAACGGATGTTTGCAACTGTTTCTTCTTATTTTAAGTTGTGCCACATCATCAGTTGAAGGTCATAAAAGTTTTACCCCTTCCACGTCATTAAGGTCGACTCTACTTTGAGGAGGCAGCTGTTCTCCAGTTATATTTTGAGTGCCTTCCAACCTGCGGGGCCCATCTTCCGGCACTATATCAGACAATGCTCCACTGCTGTTCATAAGGTTTTTGCTAGCTGATTCCTTTAAACTCTGCACAATTTTCATGAATGTTCTTTCAACAGTGTGTTAGTATTTTGTAAAATTTTTCTTCTGTGTAATTGACCAAATTAGAACAAGTTAGGTATAAAAAACCAAAACTAAACCCATTGCTGTCGAGCTGATTCTGACTCATAGTGACCCGATAGGACAGAGTAGAACTACCCAATAGAGTTTTCAGGGAAAGGCTGGTGGATTTGAATTGCTGACTTTTTGGTTAGCAGCCGAGCTCTTAACCACTGCACCACTAGGGCTCCAAGTTAGGTATAGAGGTTCTCGAATTTCAGAAGTAGATCACTAGTTCCTTCTTTCTAGTCTGTCTTTGTAGAGGATTAGGAATTTTACATTGAACGCATTAAGTTTAAGATATGAATGAGATTTAAGAGAATATATTAGGTAAATGTTTAGATATATGTGTCTGGGAATCAGAAGAAAGATCTAAGCTGGAAGAGGTATAAGAAGAGAAAGAAAAATTGACAACACAGAAAGGAGGAAGACAAAAATTTACCATTTTCAAAGCTGAAAGAGGAAGTGGTTTCAAGGAGACAGAGTGTCTGTCACTGAGATATTGAGATGAGAAAGAAGGAAAAGTGTTTATCGGCTTTGTCAACATGAACGTCATATAGGGTGATCACTGGTCTCACTTCTCATGGTACAGTACCTGTTTACACCTGTTGTCCTAGAGTAATTACTGACAACACCCCTTTTGAACTCTAAGAAATGTATCAGTTTGAATGATAAGCTCCCTAGTCACAAGCAACATTAAAAAAAGCAGTGTCGGTTGTGGGGGAATGGTAGCTAAACTGAAATTGGTTGAAGAGGAAATAGGTAACAAAATCAAAATCTCATGTGTAGCAAACATTTGATATATTTGGCTCTGAAGCCGAGGAGAAAGAAAATAATATAAGATCAGGAGTGATGCTGTGTTATAACTTGGGTATCCTAAAGCCTGATTGTAGTTTGGAGGGAATGGTCCAGCAGAGAATGGATAATACAAGAGAAAAAAGACGACAATGAAGCAAGGAAGGAAGTCTTTGAGAACGTGAGAAGTGATGGGGCTGGGGTACAAGCAGACAGATTGTCTTGGATCGAAGTGAGTCAAGTTCTCCAAGTAACATAAATGATACACTATTTCTCTTGAATACATTCCTTCTGACTTAGAGCATTCTAGCCTACCGTTTTTGTACTTCCTAATAAGCAACTTAGGGTCACTATGAGTCAGAATTGACTTGAAGCCAGTGGGTTTTTTTGGTTTTGATAAGCAACTTATCATGCTTGTCCTCTGTATTTTTTGACTCTTATGCTTAACGTAGTATCCACATTTAGTTTCTTGGAACCAACATCCTTAGTTTCCCAATAGAAGTTTCCAGTTATGCTTTTCTTTGTGCTTTCTTAACCAAAAACCAAATCCACTGCCATTGATTTCAACTCATAGCAACCCTATAGAACAGAGTAAAACTGCCCCATAGGGTTTCCAAGGAGCAGCTGGTGGATTCAAACTGCTGACCTTTTGGATAGCAGTCATATGTCTTAAGCACTGTGCCACCAAGGCTCCTGTGCTTTCTTGTCGTTAGGCGCCTTTGAGTCGGTTTCGGCTCATTAGTGACCCTATGCACAACAGAACAAAACACTGCCTGGTCCTGCACCATCCTCACAATTGTTGCTATGCTTGAGCCCATTCTCTTGTATTATCCATTCTCTGCTGGACCATTCCCTCCAAACTACAATCTATCTCATCGAGGGTCTTCCTCTGTTTGGCTGACCCTCTACTTTACCAAGCATGATGTCTTTCTCCAGCGACTGATCCCTCCTGACAACAAGTCCAAAGTAAGTGAGACATAGTCTCGCCATCCTTGCTTCTAAGAAGCATTCTGGTTGTACTTCTTCCAAGACAGATTTGTTCGTTCTTTTGGCAGTTCATGATGTATTCAATATTCTTCTCCAACACCACAATTCAAAGACATCAATTCTTCTTTCACATGCATATGAGGCGATTGAAAACACCATGGCTTGGGTCAGGCACACCTTAGTCCTCAAGGTAACATCTTTGCTTTTCAACACTTTAAAGAGTCTTTTGCAGCAGCTTTTTGATTTCTTGACTGCTGCTTCCATGGGTGTTGATTGTGGATCCAAGCAAAACCAAATCCTTGACAACCTCAACCTTTTCTCTATTTATCATGATATTGCTTATGGTCCAGTTGTGAGGATTTTTGTTTTCTTTATGTTTAGGTGTAATCCATACTGAAGGCTGTGGTCTTTGATCTTCATCAGTAAGTGCTTCAAGTCCTCTTCACTTTCAGCAAGCAAGGTTGTGCCATCTGCATAACACAGGTTGTTAATGAGTCTTCCTCCAATCCTAATACCCAGTTCTTCTTCATATAGCTCAACTTCTCGGATTATTTGCTCAGCATACAGACTGAATAGGTATGGTGAAAGATACACCCTGATGCACACCTTTCCTGACTTTAAACCACGCAGTACTCCCTTCTTCTGTTTGAATGACTGCCTCTTGATCCATGTACAGATTCCTCATGAGCACAGTTAAGTGTTGCAGAATTCCCATTCTCCACAATGTTATACATAATTTATTATGATCCAGAGTTGACTGCCTTAGCATAGTCAATAAAACACAGGTAAACATCTTTCTGTTATTCTCTGCTTTCAGCCAGGACCCATCTGACATCATCAGTGATATCCCTGATTCCACATCCTCTTCTGAATCCAGCCTGAATTTCTGCCAGTTCCCTGTTGATATACTGCTACAGCCACTTCTGAATGATCTTCAGCAAAATTTTGCTTGCATATGATATTAATGATATTGTTCAATAATTTCTGCATTAAGTTGGATTACCTTTCTTGGGAATAGGCATAAATATGGGTCTCTTCCAGTCAGTTGGCCAGGCAGCTGTCTTCCAAATTTCTTGGCATAGACAAGTGATCACTTCCAGTGCTCATCTTCTGACACTATATTAGACAATGTTCTGCTGCTATTCACAAGGTTTTCACTGGCTAATTCTTTTCAGAAGTAGACCACCGGGTCCTTCTTCCTAGTCTGTCTTAGTCTGGAAGCTCACCTGAAACCTGTCCACCATGGGTGACCCTCTTGGTATTTGAATACCAGTGGCAAAGCTTCCAGCATCACAACAACACACAAGCCCCCACAGTAAGACAAACTGACAGATGTGTGGGGGTGTGCTTTCTTAGGATTTAATTATTCTGTTTTTCCGTTTACAGAACTGCTGTACCTAATTTGGAGCCCTGGTGGCACAATGGTTAAGAGCTGGACTGGTAACCAAAAGATTGGCAGTTCGAGTCTACTAGCCACTCCTTGGAAACCTTATGGGGGAGGTTCTACTCTGTTCTATAGGATCGCTATGAGTCAGAATTGACTCCATGGTAACAGGTATACCCAACTTGTTCAAATTTGGTAAATTATGTAGGAGAACCATTTTACACAATACTAACATGCTATTTCAAAGAACATCCATGAAAATCTTGCAAAGTTTAAGCTGTTTCTCTAAAAAAAACCAGAACCATTTTTTTTTAGCTTAAATTTGGGGAAACTCATCAGCATAGTGTTCTTCACAGTCATTAATGATTCGTTCCCTTAGAAACGAACACATCTGATAGGATTATCTAGGAATTAACATTTCAATGGTTCCTAGAATTTTTCTGCTACTGAATCTATGGATGCAGCCTTAATGTATTCATTTCTAATGACATGTGGTGATCAATGAGGCTTTAACAATTAAAGCAACCTGCAAGGTCATATCAGAAATTAAGCCAAAGCAGCACATTTACTGACAACTCTAGAGAATGTCAGCTTGGGGAGAGATTCAGTGTACAATCTGAATGATATACATGCCACATTATACCATGTAGTCTCTAACAAATGAACTGTGAAGACTCTCTTGGAGGCATGCCACACTTCTCAATTAGGTTGCTTTGAAATTTTACTATTGTTGTATTGATTTAATTGAAGCATGCTACCTTGAATATCTTCTGATTATTAAATAGGCTATACTAGGAACAGATATTTAGTTTTTATCCTTTTTGATAAGTTTTGAGGTCAACCAAAAAATGTGACATATTTTGACACTGACAATATGCAGCTACAGAAAGAAAATACGGATTTGGCTTTGGAGTTGGAGGTCATTCCAGTGAAAATACAGTGAGAAAACACATTAAAGCAATGCATTAGTGATGCCTCAGAAAGGCTCTCTGCAAAATCACTTTCCATTAATAGAAACAACTTTAGAAATAGTATTTAATGAAATAGTATAAGTCCTTTTTAACTTCTGAAAGGACTCCAAAAATATTAGCGAGATAAGTTGAATTAAATGTTGATTATCTGAAATAATAAAAATGATTATTTTAAACATGTTTCTCAAAAGTAAGTCCCACCTCCCACTATATAATCAACTCCCAGCATTTGACTTTTCTGACACTTATTGATTCAGGATGCTAATTATAATGTAAGTGTTTTAAAGCTTAAAGTGCAGAGGATTATGTACCTAGCCTTTCAAAACGCATCCAGTTTAATCATAATAATTCAAGTTCATTAGAATTAACAATTTATCATTCAACAATTGTCTTCAATATTGCAAGTTTCTCTTAAGGTGACACATCTTTATTTTTACATTTACAATTAAATAACAGAAAGGCTATGCAAATGTATGGTTAGTATAACTTTGTTTTATCTATTTTGGCAAGAATTTTCTTTACCCTCTGTTGTAATATTATATGTAATATATGTATATTATGTGTAATATTAAATTTATGAAATATTACAATTATGAACCATCAGCTGTCAGTGTATTTCAATATGTTTCTCTTATCTTAGGAGACAAAGTTCACCTCTTGGCAAAGTAAAAAGAAAAACAAAGCAAGCTAGGAAGATAGGCCATGAGGCAACAGGTATATTAAGCAGCAGAAAATTCATACAGTCAGAATTTTTAACTCTAAGTCATTTATCCTAGAGTCTCTTATTAGGCAGGAGCACAAAACAGCATCTAAGGCAAGGCAGATTTCAGGTCAAATAAAAGCACAGAGGTAATCAATGTTTACCTGGTGAAATCTGTATGTATGATGTGCTAGCCTTTGTTTCATAGGTGGTAGAGCCTCTAAAGGACATACACTTGGAGGGCTCAGTAGCTGTCACTGAATTGTCATGATCTATCATTTCTTGCTTATTAAGGACATTCATTTGGAAGAAAGAAGCCAACTCTACTTTAAAATCATGTCTATTTCTAGCCTATAATATTATCTTGCTTTAAAAAATGCTCAGAAAATATATTTTGACATTATTCTTATGAAAGTATGGACTCAAGACATTGTCTTTTTGGGCTTTTTGAGTTTTTATATCCGGGATGCATAGTAAATTACTGAGTGAGGAGCCCTGGTCACACAAATGGTAAAGTGCTCGGCTGCTAACCAAAAGGTTGGCAGTTTGAACCTACCCAGCAACTCCAAGAGAGAAAGACCTTGTGATCATCTCCCATAAAGATTACAGCCTAGAAAACCTTATGGGGCAGTGATACTTTGTTACATGGGATAGCTATGAGTCAAAATCAACTCAACAGCACCTAAAAGCAACAATAGTTCCCCAATAAATGCATATGCACAAAGCTGCTATGTGCTGCTTGTGGTAATGTTTCCACCTTCTGCTGATGATCCCATCAAGAATATTCCAAAACCCCAGGTGACCACCAGTCTGAGCATCAGCTGCCTAGTTTCAGCCTTAATTTCCATAGAGGATTACTAGTGCCTTGTTTAAGGGAAAAACAGACAAACAAAAACTATGATGTTTTAATGGACATATTAACCACAGCTAAAACCAGCTCTGTACTCCTTTGATTTAACTAATATCATGAATAATATTCGTAAGCTTTTCTGAGATTTATTTCAGTAATTCTGCTACAGGTAATAGTTTTTCAGATGTTCAAGTAAAATGATGAGAAATATCCCACTTAAATTTGTAATTATTTTAACCTGTGTTTTAAAATAAGCTTCTGAAAGATAATTGGCAATCCGCTTATCGACGGGGGGTATTTATATGAATAAAAGTTAAGTCTTTCAGCTTAAAAACGCTTAATTCCCTTTTGGATTAACTGGCCTAAGTAGATTACACTTTAAATTTTTGTCCAAAATTAAATGATAACAATTTCTATTCACTTCACTATATTTTGCGTTGAATGAATATGTAACAGTGAGGGAAAAAAGAAAACAGGCTGATGCTAAAGGGACATTTTGCTGCGTCTGTAAATATTGTTTTAGAATCAAAATCAATTGTTCATTATTTTATTCAAGTTGAAGTAAAATCATTATTTCATTGGCATGTTTTTCCTGACACTACTGACAGTGGCTAATGAAAAGATTAATGAAATAATGTCCACATTTCATTAGAGAAAAAAAATCTTTAATTTTTAGAGAGTGGTTAAATGGTTTCTTTCATTCCTTTTCCACTTCACTGATTATTCAGCACTCTGAGCCAAAGTGCTCCTGTTCTGGTTGACACATGTTGAGTCCTTGGCTTTATTATAAATTTCTTCAAAAAAAGTGCAAAACTTTGATGATTACTGTGCAGATAGCATTCCAATTTTCTTTGTCATGTATAAGTGTGTGTGTGTATGTATGATTTCTACCATGCTAATGTGTGTTTTGAATGCATATTTGGCTATATTTTAATCATATTTATAATATTTTCTACCTCTCAAATGTATAAGATATTCAAGGTTTATGGTGTGAAGATAAAATAATCTATCATTCCTAGGCATTGTGCGCTTGCACTTTAGGTAAGGGTGTTCTTATACTGGGTGGCTTAGATAATAGAAAGATAACAGAATGAAGCAAATATTTATAACATTATCCAACATTGTGTGCATTTTAGACGAAGTTATAATTATTTAGGTAGAAAACAGCATATATATTAATTTCTTTTTTTTTCTTATAAGTGATTCAGTAACCCACTCAGAGCCAAGATTAAACAAAATATAAACAATGTGGTTCAAATTAAACTACCTAAGTGTTATAAACTTTACTGATAATTTATTTTTATCCCTATAGATAGATAGTTAGCTTTCTTTCCCTTGTAGAAAGATTTCTGATGTTATCTAGTCTCATTGTTTTAACTGATGTGCTCTTCTGCCTTTCTCATCTTCCCTTGCCATTAGGTATGCCCATGTGACTAAGACATAGCCAACAAAATAGAAAGAAAGTGGAAATTACCCCGTTACAGCTTGCCTCGTGAAACCCTACCCCTATTCTTTATTACACCGACTGAGGCGGCTAATCAGTCATGTTTTCAGCAGAAGACACATGGCACACTTAAATTAACATAACCTAAGTAAGGTTTGGAAACCCTAGTGGCGTAGTGGTTAAGAGCTACAGCTGCTAACCAAAAGGTCGGCAGTTTGAATCCACCAGGTGCTCCCTGGAAACTCTATGGGGCAGTTCTACTTGTCCTATAGGATCTCTATAGTTGGAATGGACTCGACGGCAACGGGTTTTAAGTAAGGATGGATTAATCAACTTTTTACAAAGGTGTGGGTAGGAGCTAGAAAAGCCACACGGGATGGTCCGATATGACAGGAACACAACAATAGTACCTTGATACCACTTCCTAAAGGCTAGCAGGAGAGAGGAGTTACTAGAACCTAGAAAGTTAGAGGGCCATTGAGGCCTTGACTTGAGGGACAGAGTCAGGCCAGGGGACACCACAGGGGGTCAAGGGATTACATATCTCCTGTCTCTTTCTAATTTCCTGTTGATGTTCCCCTCTGACTAAACCCTGCAGGAAACCAGAGGACAAGGGAGCCCATTAATGTACTCCACATACATCAATCTCAAAGGCCCAGAGCAGAGTGGAGGAAACTGTAGAGCAAATTTGGAGAGGCACAGAAATTCATAGTCTGTTGTGTACTGTAGCCTAGCATACCTTAACTTACTCTACTGATATTAAGGAAAATGAACACTTCTTTGATCATATTACTTTCTCCCTTACATAAAAAGCCTTCAGTAGGTCTCTATTTTGCATATGATATAGTCCACAGTTTTTACGGTAGCACTGAATATCCTACACAGCCTTGCTGCCATTGCAATTTCAGTCCTATACTCATTTTTTCCTACATTAGCATAGTCTCAAAAGTACATTGTCTCATTCCTCTCCTCCTTTGATAATTACTGCCTACTCATGGAACATCTTCTTCCTATCATTCTCTAACAAAGGTAACATAGCAGAATGTAGGCTTTGTATGAAGAAGGACCCATACTCAAATATCAGATTCTCCACTTATTTCTATCTGATATTTTGATATCCTCCCAACATTATTTTCCTCATTTGTAAAAGATTACCAAGCAATATAATTATAATGCTGAGATATAAAGTAGAAAAGATACTTGGAATGTGGCTAGTCAGTACATCAGAAGTGTGATATGAGTGACAATATTATCACTTATCTCCCAAACATCAATGAACGAGATTGGTTCCAGCAAGAATATCTAACCTCTGTGGGGACCCAGTTATGGGGAATGATATTTAGGGGCTAGCTTCCAGTCCAGCGAATTGCTCTGCAGCCTAGGAAAAGTCCCAGCCCAGGAAGACCTGAGGAAACTGGGAAACAAGTTAATGCCTCAGACTAATGAGAGTAATGACAAGGATTAATTTGGTACTGGAATGCAGCGCTGGAGTTGAAGCACATGAAAGTTACTCTGATTTTGATTTCTTACATTGTTAAATTTCCCTTGGATAGATAAAAGATTAATTCTGGGGTCTGGAATGAAAATGAAACTGAACCTATAGGAGAGGCTTGATGTATTTAAGTGGTCTCAACCCTGAAGATTCGAAAGCATCTAAGATGAGTGCTTAATAGTTGTGACACTAATTTCAGAATAAAGGAGCAGTTTTGGTCCTTTTTATCAAATCAGATGCACTAGGAAAACACAATTAATTTAAAAAAAAAAGAGAGAGATAAGGGGAGATATTCTGATTAAAGTGGGAATGGAGGTCTGAAGTTGAGTTTCTTCCTCACAGGCTTCTGAAGAATAAAGGTTTCCAAAAACTTCCGTGTCCTATGGTAATAATGTTCACCATTTATAGAAGACTCAGTGTGTACTAGCCTCTCTAGATACATTATTTTACTTAATTTAAGGGTTATCAAACCTTCTTCATAAAGGAGATAAATATGGTTCAACAAGGTTAAGTAATTATTCCAAGGAAACACCACTGGTATGTGGTGAGCCAGAATTTGGATGCAGAGCCAGCATTCTTTCCACTAAAGCATACTTGCTACCACTTTAATTCCAAGCTCCAAAAGATATACTTGCTTTTCTGTCAGAGTTAATATTAAATAGTATGTTGTCATTAGAATAAAATTCAATAATAGCATCCATTTCTATATCACTTGAGAAAACATTTGTCATTGTGTAGTTTTTATTGGTAGATGATGTAAGTCTTCTAAGTCCCATTCACTATTCATAAAGCCACTATGCTGTTTTTCATAACTCCGATTTATTGAATGTCCACATAACTGTGTATGTAAAGAGTAGCTGGTATCTGATTCTCTCAAGGATTACTGAAGGTATTTCCGTTCATTCTAGTTTGCTTGGCTCTGTACAGTTCTTAGCATAAGAGCTGCCTATCTGTAATCGAAGGGCCAAACCAACCAACCAATTCTCCAGGAGACAGCTCTAGGAGAGCTAACAGAGTCTACACAATTAACCTAAAATCCAGGATCTAGATTAAGCACTTAAGACTAAAGCAGCAAAATAAATGGAATTGTTTTATTCAGAGCTGTATTTTTAATTGGTAGGCATTTGAAAAATCTTAAAGTCCCATAGTCAGAAGAACCTAACATTTCTATCTTTGAACTCCAAATCCTATCTCTTTTTGAGGACTCAGATAGATGTTAAGTAGTGACTTTTAAGTGGAAAAAGTCCTCATAATATACTTTTTATTATATGCAAGCTCAATTATTAGAATAATATTAATATATAGTAGTATATAAGGAGCCATGGTTGCATAATGGTTAAGTGCTCAGCTGCTAACCGAAAGGTTGACAGTTTGAACCCATACAGGGGCTCCAAGGGAAAAAGAACTGGCAATCTACTCCTGTAAAGATTACAGCCTAGAAAACCCTATGGGGCAGTTCTACTCTGTCATATGGGGTCATTATGAGTCAAAAATTCACTTGATGGCATCTAACAACAACAGTATTTAATATTATAATTTATTACATAATATATTATAATGTAATAATATTTATAATAATATAATTAAAATAAAACGCACATAAATTAATCATGAATATATGAACATGCATGGATAAAGTATAACATCACACTCTCAGATTTGTGTTTGCCAAAGAATACATGAATTTCTGTTTTAAGCCCTCTTGGCACATCCCACTTTAATATACCAGTGCTGTTGGACTGACAAATGCACACTCTTTTATACTTTACCTCTTAATATACTATATGCTGCTGTGCATTCATTAATATATGAGCAACAGCTGTGGCTAATTTCTCAGTAAAGTAGTTTTTAGTACTTGTGCTTTTATTATCTTTGGGATGTCAATGTATATTTCCACTGATTTTAAGCACTCCATATTTCCTTCCTGCTTTAAGTTAAGCAACCATACATTTCTTCTTTAAAGGGGCCATGCTGGTCCGCAGAATATTTCATCTTCCATTATTCTAAAAATAATGAGTTCGATTACTTTTTCATAAAACACACATTTCACTCTTTTTTAGAGAACTCTTCATCATGCGCCTACCACAATTTTGCTGTTCCCTTACTTCTATAAGAGTGTGTAAGGAAGGGCCTTTCTCCCACATTCATATTCCAGGGGAATGTCATCATTCAACAGGGTCAAATTGAAGGAAGGTAGATTTTGGAGTGAAATATGTGCTTACCATTTTCTTTTACTTAGAAGAGTATGTTAATGGTAAAAAAATAAATATATAAGTATATATATG
>NW_004444019.1:2304720-2375778 GCF_000243295.1 Trichechus manatus latirostris
TAGCCACAGCATTCTTAAATAGTGTTCAACTTAAACTTGACGTTTTTATTTTAAAGATACAAAAATATAAGATAGAGACCCATTCTTGTTCTTAGGAGATGATAATCACAGAATAAATATACCTTTAAATTTTTCCATTACTGCAAACAAACCAAAGCCCTCCTTCTGAATTCAGACCATTTAGACCAGATACAGAAAAATTATCAACCGTGTTTTGTTAAAAGTAAAAAAGAAACACTGCACCTAAATTCTAAAAAGATTTAAAAAAAAAAAAATCAGTCCTATAACATAACACAAAGGAAAGAGCGCTTTTCTTTCTTTCTTTTCTTTTGGTTAAGTATCCTGAAAAGTGACACGTGATGAGGATGGTAAAAGATAACAACAACAAAAAAAAATCAAAACCCGTTGCCTTCGAGTCAATTCCAACACACAGTGACCCTATAGGACAGAGTAGAACTGCCCCATAGGATTTCCAAGCAGCGGCTGGTGAATTCAAACTGCTGATCTTCTGGTTAACAGCCAAGCTCTTGACCACTGTGCCACCAATTTTACATTTAATGTTTCTTTTAAAAAATACCTTACGTAGTATTCTGTCACTTTTAAAACACAGACTGGACGTGGTATAGTAAAAAAAATATCAGGCCAGGAGATCTGGGTTTTACTCTTGTTCTTCCACTGACTAACAATGTGATCTTGAGCAAGATACCTACCTTCTCTGAGTCTCAGCTTTTAAATGCACAAAATGAGTGTCATGGGTTTTACGATGATTAGATACAGTTATGTATTTGTAAAGCACCTGGCACATGGTAGCTGTTTAATGTGTGCTAATTAATATTCTTGCTGATGCTAGTATTTTTACTGGACAAGTCATTTATAATTCTTATCTTCATCTTGAATATTCAGCAGGGTTTTTTTTTTTTTTTGGGAGGGAAGGAAAAAATAAGAGACCCAACAATATTATATTTCTCTACCATGGTCCAAAGGGCTCATGATTTAAAATATATTCTTAGGATTTGGAGTGAGTGTATTCTTAAAATTGTGCCATTTTCTAGCTGTGTCATTTTCTGTGCTTAATCACTCTGACTCTCAGTTTTGCATCTGAAATATGTAGATAATAATTAGAATTCTTCTTAGAAACAAGCACATTCATATATGTAATAAACCTAATACTTGACACATAATTGGTGTTTAATCAACCGTAACTGTCATGGATTGAACTGTGTCCCCCAAAAATATGTCAACTTGGTTGGGCCATTATTGGCAGTACTAGCTGTCCTCCGTTTTGTGGTTGATATAATTTTCCTATGTGTTGTAAATCCTAATCTCTGCCTCTGGTTAATGAGGCATGTTTCGATTATGTTAAAGAGGATTAGGATGGGATGTAACACCCTTGCTCAGGTCACATCCCTGATCCAATGTAAAGGTAGTTTCCCTGGGGTGTGGCCTGCAACACCTTTTATCTTACAAGAGATAAAAGGAAAGGGAAGGGAGCAGAGAGGGAGGACCTCATACCACCAAGAAAGCAGCACTGAGAGCAGAGCGTATCCTTTGGACCTGGGGTTCCTGCACAGAGAAGCTTCTGGTCCAGGGAAAGATTGATGAGAAGGAACTTCCTCCAGAGCTGACAGAGAGAGAAAGCCTTCCCCTGGAGCTGATACCCTGAATTTGGACTTCTAGCCTACTAGACTGTGAGAAAATAAATTTCTCTTTGTTAAAGCCATCCACTTGTGGTATTTCCATTATAGCAGCACTAGATAACTAAGACAGTAACTATGATTACTGTGCTTCTCATTTATTTTTTTAATCCTTTTTCAATATGCCCCAGGTCAGAACAGCTTCTTCTGGAGCATGCTCTGCAAGCACTAACCTCCCAAACCTCTCGCCGCTCTTTCTGTTTCTTTAAGGTACCAATGTGTGTCTTTCCTAATTTGATGCTTGCTTAGGCCACAAAGCTAGTACACCTACTTTCTCCTCAGATGATGGTAGATCCTGCCCAGAGAAGTTAATATTTTGGTTAGGACGGCAAACATTACTTATTCAGGAGGATAAAATGCTAAAGAAACTTTAAAAGTGCCCATGTCTTAGGTTAAATGAAGAAAGTGTGACTTTATTAAATAGCATATGAAAGGCATTAAAATGCTAATGTACATTTTGAGTTTCCAGGCGAGGTATATGGGATGTAGCCTTTCCTCAATTTATTTGATAATAGATTCTTTTTTGGTTAATTGTTTGTAAGAATTTGTCTTCCAGACAACAGGATTTGGATAGTCCTTTTCTAAGGAGGCAGATCTTCCTTATACCCTCTTATTTAACTTCTTCCCCATTCGCTGGTTCTCTTTGCTTTCTTCCATATTGACTTTAATTAGATATTTTTATTGAATATCTATTAATATAACCAAATAATTTAATGAGCATACTATATTAGAGCTGCTGTGTGTGTTTTAAAATATCACTTAAAGGAATAAAAAAGATGGAGAGGGGAAAAAACACAATAAAAAGGCATTAAATATGTATTTTTTAAAAAGCCTTACTACAAATTAAAAAAATAAATTATCAGAAAATATTATTTTCACTTGGAAGATTGTTAAAACAATTTATAATATCTGATGTTGCTGCAGGTTTGGGTATAGGTCACTTTCAAACACAGCGTTAGGGAATATAATAACAATAATCATTCTATTTGGATTGTTGTATAATGGATCATTTTAATTTTCTTCCCTCTGTTTTACTGGATGTTCCAAATTTTCTACAGTAAATACATTTTACCGTTAATCAGGAGAAACTACCAGTCTGTTCGGGTTTTACCATTGCTATTGAGAACACCTCTAAGTGGAAAATAATATGAAACTTTCTTGGCTTCTTTGTAAAGTTTCTTATGTAAGTTTATTTTTAATATAACTTCTAAAACACTCCTTCCTCTATTTTTGGGCATATAGAAAAGACAGTTGGCTTGACAAATAATAATTCATATACATGTGTATGTGAATACTAATCAGAATAACTTCAATTTTAAAATGGCAAACACAATATCCTGATAAATAGTCTTTGCTATTTATGAGATTAAGTGGGAAAAAATAAGTATAGCTTACCTGAGAAGCACTGTATATTTTTGCTCATTATCTACTCTTACAGTAGTATTAATGATTTTCAATTTTGCTTCACCAGCACAGAAAAAGTGGTACTATGGGGAAAAAAAAAAAAAAGTGTTGCCTCAAAGAGTTTTCCCATATAAAATAAACATCTTTTATGTACATTGAACTTTAAAATTCATCAATACTTTTTACATTGCTCTGGGATACAAGAAGTCTGAAACTTAAAGACAAATGACAGCTCGAGTATATACATACAGCTAAATAAGTGCTAGAATTAAAACATACAAATATATAAGTGTTACATACATATGCACACACATATACATATACATAAATGTATCAATAAATCTTCTGGATTCCTTTCTAGTACTCTTGGGAACATGATGAGATAGGTATTTTCTTCTTCTAGCAAGAAAAGAGAAGTATTGGCAAGTTTCGTTAGATACTATCAACTGAGTAATGCAAAGACCAAAATACAATTTAGGGTGCGATGCCAATGTCTTAAGAAGGGATACTTAAAGAGTATGGAAGTTAATCATTCATTCCAAGGTTCCTGAGACTGGAGGGGGCATAGGACCATTTATAGGATTACTGCTATTTTGACAGCTGAGTCATAGTTAAGAGAGGGGCAAATGATGTCTATAGCAGGTGTGCTTGACCAGGAACCCCTGGGAACTCCATGGGTGGCCTGAAGTGGCTTATTCATCTTCTTAACATGCATGTACTGGTATGTATATTGGTTATGGTATGACTGTTCTTTCCTGGAGAGGGGCCTCATAGTCTTTATCAGGTCTACAAGAGATCTGGAACCCACATATATGTTAAGAAATTCAGTTACATAGTTTCATAACTCCTGTGCACCCAGCTACAATATTTAAGTTGATTTATCTAAATGTTCCTCCTTGTAATCAAAGATGAATATGTTGTTTTTGTTAGTTGCTGTTAAGTCAGTTCCTACTCATGGTGACCACATGTGCGCAGAGTAGAACTATTCCATAGGTTTTTTAAAGTTGTGATCTTTTGGAAGTAAATCGCCAGGCCTGTCTTCTGAGGCACCTCTGGATGGGTTAGAACTGGCAACACTTTGGCGAGCAGTGGAGTGCTTAACCATTTGCTCCACCCAGGGACTATGTAATTTTTTTATTACTGTTATTTGCAAGAGGTTATTTTACTTTACAAAATTATCTACTGCAAGTTGACTTTAGGAAAGATATTACCCTGCCTTGAAATTTTTCAAAAATGAACACTGACAGGTACTTCCAGGAAAATCAGTTGTATATAATATCTGGCTATACTTTCCTCTTAAGCTATGTGTAACTAAGGAAAAAATCCTTTGCTGTTGAGTCGATTCCAACTCATAATGACCCTATAGAAAAGAGTAGAACTGCTCTGTAGGGTTTCCAAGGAGCAGCTGATGGCTTTGAACTGCTGACCTACTGGGTTAGCAGACGAGCCCTTAACCACTGTACCACCAGGGCTCCGAATAAGGAAAAGTCAGTGGTTACTTACTGAATTCTTACTCTGTACCTAGTATACAACCAAGTTGACTAGTTAATAAATTTAATATTTTGACAGCATGGATAATAATTCAGCTGCTTCCTATGTATAAAACTCTTGAGATCTACATTGTCAGTTAAGATTAAGTTATTTACGCTAAAATGATAATGTGTTGATCAACTGTGGTGGGGAGAGTCTCCTTATTTTGTTCAAATATATTACACAATGGTTCTTCGGGCACTGCTAAATCTTAATTCCCTATTATTTTCATAGATGTCAAATTGGATAATATATCAACATATGATCTATATAAAATATTTAATAGATGGTTCTGTAATTTTACCTGACTTTTTTTCTCCTGTTATAAATAGATCCTATATGCTATGTATAAAATCAATAGCTACTGTTTGTATAGTACATTACTCTATGTCGTGGGTTTTTTGAAGCACTTTGTAAGTTTCAACTGGTTGCTCCCTCATAAAACAAAACAAAGCAAACCAAAACCATTTTTCAGAGATGGCAATTGAGGTTAAATAATTTGTCTCCAGTTAGGGAGGCGCAATGATTTGTAACACAGCTTGTAAGTAAGTGGGATGACTGAGATGTAAATCCAGACAGTGGACTTATTCACCTACCTTCTGGTTAGGAAATCTTTAAAACAATTTTAAGTTTGGTATATTAAATATTTCTAAAAACCTGAAGTTGCTACAAAACATTTTTAAAACCCGCATTTCTAGAATTTGAATAGGTCTTATATTGTGATCACTCTACAAGTTCAGTGATAAATATGCCTTTTTGAGAAAATTGTAATGTTAATGCATTCCCATATGACTGTATTTTTAAAATAGATGAGGAAATTGAACTATTGTCTTACAGATCATAGAGGAACAAAGGAAATCTTAAAATCGTGACAGTAGAAGACCACTAAGATTTCATCTAAATCATTCCAGGGAAGCAGTGATGTGTAGTAAAAAAGAACATGAATTTTGGATTTAAACAACAGAGTAAAAACTCCTGCTCTATCATCCTTAAAAGAGCTGGAAGAGATTGTACAGCATACTGAAACTCTCTGAGAGTCTCAGTTTGTCCTCAGGGTCATTGTGGGATGCAGTGAGAATATAGCTAATTCTCACATAGGATTATTATGTTCCAGGCTTTGTTCTATATATTTTACATGTATTTTTTCATTTACTCATTGCATTACATTTCCTCACAACATTTAATCATTTATTAATTTAAACCTCACAACTTATATTACCCCCATTTTACAGCTGAATGAATTTAAACATAAACTGTTAAGTGACTTGCTAGATCTCAAAGCTTTTAAGTGGCAGAGCTAGGATTTAAATCCTAATAGTCTAGCTCCAGTTAACAATAAACATTGTTAAGATGGAGCCTGACACATAACTGCAAGTTTATAGCTACTGTATATAGAGTAAATTATAAATGGTTGTTGTTGTTATTGATAGCTGCCATGGAGTCAGCCCCTGACTCATGGTGACCATGTACAGGGAAACAAAATGCTGCCTGGTCATATACCATCCACATTATTCATTGTGATTCATAGGGTTTTCATGGACTGATTTTTGGAAGTAGATTGCCAGGTCATCCTTCCTCGTCTTGTTAGTAGGGAAGCTCCACTGAAACATGTTCAGTGTAGTAGCAATATGCAAGCCTCCACTGACAGAAATGAGGTGGCTGTGCATGAGGTGCATTGGCACGGAAGGCAAGAATTCTGCCACTGAAAGACCAATGCCCCCACATGGTTAAGAGCTCAGATACTAACCAAAAGGTCAGCAGTTTGAATCCACCAGCCACTCCTTGGAAACCCTATGAGGCAGTTCTACTCTGTCCTACAGGGTCACTATGAGTCAAAATCGACTCGACAGTAACGGTTTTTATCAATATATATCTGTTCCTTGTCATAAAATCTAAGGGAAATAAATTCTACATCCTTCTCCATCCATTATAATTTTATAATTCCTAAACATCTGAGTTCAACCTTTTGTAAATTTATTTTTATCTATCTGAAAGTGAAAAGTGAACATTAGCATCCATAAGTCATTATTTCATAAAATATTTTCACTCACAGCTCCAACAGGTCTCTGGTAATTCCTTGTAATACCTCTGACTGGAGATACCCACAGTGGTGAGAGGAACTAGTTGTGTTAACACACTCTGTTATGGCAGCTAAGTTAGCAGCACACACAAAATAACTATGTTGTGAGTAGACACTCTGAACATGACCAACAGTCAATAATATGTGTGCATTATAATTTCTTACATTTGGTCTTTATATGTTTGCTGTTTATTGTAAGACTAGTGGAAATTTCGGGACTTAGTTGAGAAAAAAATGCTTTAGAACAGAGATCAGCAAACTTTTTTAAAAGGGTTAGATGGTATATATTTTAGGCTATGTGGCCCCAGAGGCAAAACTGAAGATATTATGTAGGTGCTTGGCACTGTGGTTAAGAGTTTGGCTGCTAACCAAAAGGTTGGCAGTTCGAATCCACCAGCTGCTCCTTGGAAACACTATGGGGCAGTTCTGCTCTGTCCTATAGAGTCACCATGAGTTGAATATTGACTCAACAGCAACAGTTTTGTTTTGTTTTTTTTTGGGGGGGGTACATTTAACTTTCTTCAGTCTCAGGTTTCTCATCAACAAAATGAGAAAGTTGCTGGTCTATTAGTTTTACTCTCAGTTCCTATGCTTGATGATTCATTATAATATTTTATTCATTACACAATTCATTTTCTTTCACCTGTCCTTAGTACTATCTGTGATCAACTGGAAGTAACATGAGGAATACAAATTCTGTTTTGTTCACTATTTAACCATCAGAACCTAGTATAGTGACTGCTGATAGATACTTCTTCAATGAATGAGTGAACAGACACATAAATGCGTGAAATACTATTGCTGCTAGTACTCGGCTACATCTGATTGACACATTTATTTATGATGTCAGATTATGTTCTCAATGCTGTATATGTGTTTTATTATCCAAGAATGATGAGCATTAAAAAAAAATCATGCTAGTGGAATTTAATTTATTTAAAATATAAAATATACTTTGCCTTTTTATGGCAAAAAAATGTGTATATATAAATCACATCAAAATAAATGATAGACAAAAAATACAATTATGTTTCATATATTAAACTGTGCAAAATTAATTACATTATTGCAGTAATGATTATGATGACTTCCTTAAACTGGGTATTTAGAACAGGAATGTGAGGTGGTTTGTTGAAGTAGAATGGTGTTGGGGAAAAAGCATGTGCTCTCAAATCAGAATTGGCTTCAAAATCTAGTTTTTATTAGCTGTTTAACTTTGGACTTTTAAAAGATGCTTATAAAAAAAATCAACCCACTGCTGTTGAATCGATAATGACTCATAGTGACTATAAGACAGAGTAGAACTGCCTCATAGAGTTTCCAAGGCTTTAATCTTTATGGAAGCGGACTGCAACATTTTTCTCACGCGGAGCAGCTGGTGTGTTTGAACCACCAACCTTTCGGTTAGCAGCCAAGTGCTTAACCACTGCACCACCAGGGCTCCTTAGATTACCAAGTGTTAAATCCATGATCTAAACTTTTTGATCTCAGAATCCCTTCCCTCCAAAATCAAATCCACTGCTGTTGAGTTGATTTTGACTCATAGTGACCCTAAAAGACAGAATAGAACTGCACCAAAGGGTTTCCAAGGAGCAGCTGGTAGATTTGAACTGCTGACCTTTTGGTTAGCAGCCATAACTCTTAACCACTGCACCACCAGGGCAGAGTCCCTTTATACTCTTAAAAATGATTGAGAACCTCAAAGAGTTTTTGTTTATTGGTTATGTCAGTCAATATTGACAATATTAGAAATTGAAACAGAAAATTTTAAAATGAACAAAGAAAAACCTAAGCACGCATTACGTTAGCAATCAGAACAATGACTCCATCACGTCATGTAGTCTCCAGAAATCTCCACTGCACATGCATGAAAGGATGAAAATGAAAAAGGCAAATGGCATCTTAAGTATTATTATGAAAATAGTTTTTCTCTCAAGGATGTTCTGAAAGGATCTTGGGGTTCCACAGAGGCTCCTGATCACAGCTGACATTAAGATTTTAAACAATGGTAGAATTTATTACCATTGGGAAATTGGGAAACTGTCAAAGTAAAATGGAAGAACAGATGGGAATATAGAGAATAGAAGAGAATGAAAGTTATTATATACTGTTTTGATACATAAACACTGAACAGGAAAAAATTTAAATAATAGAATAAAAGACACCCTGGTGGTGAGTATAAAAAACAGATTTAAGCTGAAATTTTATTTTGACAATAACCACTAAATTGGAGAATCAAAACAACTTCCTAAAATCTCGTTTAAATTGAATGAATTCAATGACTTACCTTTAAAGTGCCATTTTCAATAAATAATTGCATAAAAAATCCATCTACTGAATTTGAGTCTTCCTTGATGTAGAGCAGGATTCCAGAGGAGCTGGAGGTCTGAAACTCTAGGGAGATGTTATTTTGTGGCTTTAAAAGCACTTTCTGAAATTCTAGATAGGAATCTCCATAATAACGAACACAACTGAAATCTGTGGAGTCAGAAAGAGAATGCAATTCAGGTTGGAACTGAATGTTCAATACTTGGGTTTCACATTATTTATATTAGCATAATGCTTTCTGAAAATGGCTCATGTGTGAGTTTTTCTGCCTTTTTTAAGCCCGAGTACTTATTCTGTGGCATAGTAACAGTGGCTGTCTTAATTTCTATGCATTTGGGAGTCTCATACTAAAATCTTATCAGAAAGCAGAGATGTCTAAATTGATTAACACTGTTTTAACTTAGATTTTATATAACGGGTCAATAAAATAGTAAAATTTCATAAATTTTCTAAAATAAATATTTTCAAATTTCTACATATTCTAAAATAAAACTTATTTTCTGTTTATATAAGATGTAGGTGCAAAATAATTATTTATATTATTATTGTTAATTTGATTTGGGGTGGCTTGTGACAGGCTGATAGAGATTAATAGGAAGCAAAAGAATTATTCATTGCCATTCTTTATCATCAACACTGTATATTATTTGATCTTCTTGACAAACGTCTCTCTCTCTCTTCATTTTGCCGTCTGGATGATGATATTTTGTTAGCTATAATTTATCAAATAAAACTTAGAGACATTTTGAGCAAAAAACACTGGTAATTTAAATTCTTAAATTTATAAATACATAATAAAACAAAGCTAGCTATTCTCTGAATAAGTTATTAATTTATATTATTATTAGCAGTAATCATTTTTGTTTGATAAATGCTTGATTGATTGTTGTTGGTTGATGATATTTCCATTACAATGGATTTGAATACTTCCTTTCTTTCACTTCCTCTCTTTTTGCTGCCTTCTCTGTGACGCACATACACACACAAAATCTCTCCCTTAAACTTCCCAAATTGTTTATTTGTTATAATTAAGAGAAGATATCATTTATGAAACTATAAAAGTTTTAGTTTGCTATCTGTCATAGAATAGCACTCTTTTTTGAATCTGTACTTTAAAATCTTAGTAGCGTTTATATCCTATGTGTAGTATCTTTTTTATCTGGAATTTTCAATAAAATTTTAGAGATTCTCATTGGGTTGAATTTTCTAACTTCTAAAAAACTTTAAAGAAATAATCAGCTAAACATCAATTTTTTTTTTTTTTCTTTTTAACTAGAAATAAGATTTAAAATACAGCCAGAAAACATTTGTGCTTTGTAGACATAAAAGCCTATGTGGGTGTTTTTTGTTTTTTTTTTTTTAATTGAGGGATTCATTAGTGAAGTATGGCTCGAAGAGTTTAAATATTCACAATGTGCTTTCAATTTTCATTGTTTTAGTTGTTATGTGATATAGACAGATATTTCTTCCTTGAAGAGTTTGAATGGTGATGTTAAAAGCATAGTACAAAACAGTTTCACACAACATTAAAGTTGAAAAGCTTTCAACTATCTGTTTGAATGAATGGGAGATGGAAATAAACATGCTTGGTTTAAAATTCAAAACATGTTAGAACATAAAATATTTTCAGGCAAAACACTAACATTACAATAACATATATCCATTATTGGTGAAATAAAGAAACTCATGTATTTTTAAACCATTTAAAAATCAATACATTGTCCAATCAACAATGGCTACCTCATGAACTCTTTAATTTTTATTTTTTTTGGATATGTATTGTTATGAGGTAGGTTTTTCTTTTTAATTAAATGCCCTCATCACCTGTAAACGGTGCACTATTTAAAAACTGACACATGCGCAATTGTAAGCTGTATGAGGGCAAGATTCACATGTGTTTGGTTTATCACTTTCTCCCAAGTGCCTACCATAACACCTGATTTTCTTAAGCATGTGAAAACAATATTTCTTATGAAAAAAAAAGTCATTGCTTTTGTTTAAATGTGGTTGGAAAATTACATTTCCTTATGTTTGGATGAAAAAAAAATACTAATGTATTCAAACATGTGTTGCATAGAGTATGTGACCCTATCCTTTGTGTTTCCTATTTCAGTGAGTGAATACAGATTTCATTTTATGCCTCTCTTATCAAAAATCTTTAATCAGATAAAAAGGATTGCATAAGTGCAGAAAAAATAAAGATAAATAAATACAGAGACATTTCCAGTAATAGTGAATTAATGGATATAATACTCAACATTCTTTAATAAGTTCTGAATAATTACTTGAACATCACATTTTCATTTTAATAAAATAATACATAGTTAGAAAAATTAAAGAATCCGTTAGTTGATTCTTTTATTTTGTTACTTGGCTAGCAGATCATAAACTCCTAAACAGATTTCAAAGAAAAGGGCATTCTTGTATTATATGGTGTTCTATACATAAAATCTGAAAGCTGGAATCTTGTGAGAAAATAGTTAAATATAAGGCTTTTCTACAAGATTAATAATTTGATAGTGAGTCTATGACTCTGGAAAGCTAAGTAAAGACAATATATGATTTACCCCTATTTCTAGTAGGTTTTTGTCAATATCAGGGTAATCCATGAATAATCAGAGTGATGAAGAGAGACTATGTATTGCTCTGTGGATTATGTATCACTAGCTCAAGGTTAAGCATATTTTGCAACTAAAATGCAAAATTTCCCTTTACTTGTTTCATGCATCTTGAAAGTAATATGTAGGAAATAATAGTCAACACTTGTGGAGGGGATGATAGCAGTTGCCATCAAGTGTATTCTGACTCATGGCAACCCCATGTGCATCAGAATGGAACTGTGAATCAAAAATATTGTTTTTGGTGAAAGCTTAAGCAGGTTAGGTTCCCCTTTGACAATTCCCACACAAATTGATCAATGACATCAGTTACATTTTTCATTGTGTCAACATTCTCATTGATTGTGTTCTGGTGGTTCCATTTCCAGCACTCTAGTTTCCCTGCCCTCTTATCTTCTTATCTTTGCTTTGGATTAAATGTTGACCTTTTGGACTCATACAGGTGTTTCTATAGGTGAGCACCAATCTAACAGGTAATATCCTTTATTTTGTGTGTCACTCTGCTTTTCTCCAGAGAGTTTTCAATGGCTGCTTTTTGAAAGTAGATCACCAGGCTTTTCTTCTGAGGCAACTGGTAAATAAAAGATTAATTTCAGAAAAGACTATATATAAATTACTTAAATATAATTCATGTAGAAATGTTAAGCAGAGTGTTTATTAAGAAAAAAGCACTGTGGTCTTGTTTCTACTAGTAAGCAGATCAACAACCAATTATGAGCTGCAGAAACCCTCTGTGACTTGAATGTCTTAATTCGTGTTATTTCTGGAAGAAGAGCTTGGATTTTATCATTACAAAATGCTCTCCATGTTTAATGCGTTATACCACCATGTTCTACAACTGTGTGTAATTCATCTTAAAACCCAACTTTATATAATCCACTTGAATTCATCTCAATTAGCTTAATATTTTTAATAAAGTAGAACAAAAGAAAATTAGCATTTATCCACAGCCTACTATGTACTAGGTTTTGTTAGATGTTTTACTCATGCTTCTTGAAATGCTGATTTTTTTTTCCTCTGGCAATGTAAAGATTCATGTTTTAGGAAAATTTGTTTTGTAGAAACAAAGCTTACTTCAAAATAAATTATGAAATATTTGTTTCTTTCATAGATTTCCATAGACTGATTGGCTCATGAATGGTAAGTAAATGGCACAATTTATAGAACAAGTATTAATTGCATACTGCATAAAAAGAAGTTAGAAAGCAAACGACAGTACTGAAATTAAAAGCCAGGGCACACAGTTTAAGATTTTCAGTGTTGCCAATGGAAATATATCATAAATATAAACTACAGAGGCAGATTTTAAAAACGCGGATGATTGCAAGGAAAGCTCAGGGAGAAGAAGTTGAAATTTTTTTTCTGAAAGCAATCAACAATCTTTTTAAAAGGAAGCACTGTATCTATAACCCTAATATTTTTCTTTTGCCATCAAATGGAGATAGATTATCAGAATAATTCCTGTAATAGCAGCCTGTAAGGATGGAAAGTAACTCCTTCTAAAATAAAAATGAAATTATGCCACTCTGCTGCTTAAAATAATTTCACACTACCAGTTGCCTACAACAGAATTGCTGAGTATTCATTCTCCATAAAATCTTTCCAAACTCTCCCTTTCTCCTTTTTTCTTTTAATGTGCAATGCCAGTTATTCTTAGATAATTTAGAGAACAGTCATTTTCCTTTATTGATGTGCATTACCAGTTCTGTTGTGCATCACCTTCCTCTATACACAAGTCCATTTCTGGGATCATAATCTCATTTTAATGGACAGAGAGTTAACCCTTAGCAAATAAAACACTAACTTCATTTGTATATCTTTATGCTAAGTCTTGGTATCGTACAGAGCAATTTCCATCACCTTCACATTGTTCTCCTTCTACGGGATTATGCTCCTTTGTCTTATACCCTTTGATATTAGAATCAGTTACATTTACAAAAACCCTATCGAATTATACAAAAATTCTTATTTGAAATTGATTAGAATCCCATTGATTTTTATAGAAAAAAAGTGGGAATAAATGAAATCTTTGTGATACTTTATCTTCCTACATATAGATGTGGTATATGTACCCATTGCAAAATTTTACTAGAGCTTCTTATTTATTTTTAGTATAGTGTTATACTTTTATTCATAAAGGTTACGTGCATATTTTGTCAGGTTAGTTTCTAAAAACCTTATAAATTTGTTGCTATTTAGTTTTTTTCTTTTTTTTTTTTTGTCAGTTTAGCTCATTAATTATGGTGGCATATAGCAATGTGATTGACTCATTGAGCAAACTTGTTGAACTCTCATATTTAATAATCCTAAATCATCTGTGATTAATGAGAATTTTATTCCTTTGGTTCTCAAGTCTTAAAATATCTTATTCATTGCCTAGGACCATCAAAACAAACAAACAAACAAAACACACACACATACATTAAACTGAAATAATGATAATTTCCTGTTTTGATTTTAAAGAAAAGTCCTTTAGTTTTGAACTTTGAATGTAATGTTTTGCTCTTATTTTTAAAGTAATACCCTTTAAGCAGTAAAGAGACTTTCCTCTTCTCAGCTTACTTAGACATTTTTACTCAGACCAGATATTAAATTCTATTGATTTTTTCATTTATTGACATGACTGTATTGTAAATAACTTTGATATTATAATAAACAAAAAAACTAACCCCATTGTCATGGAGTCGATCCCAGAAATACTTGTTTATTATGCATATGCATATGTGGTAGATTTGATTTGGTAGAATTCATCTTTAGGATATTTGAATTTGTGCTGATAACTAAATTGCCTCTGGACTTTCTTTTCTTGTTGTGCCCTTTCTGATTTTTGTGATAGTTTTACTTTGTTTCATTAATAAATTGAGCAATATGAATTTCCTTTTCTATTCTCTGAAGTGTTTGTGTTTACCCATCCACCAAACTCTGAATCAAACCATGAAATTATGACTGGTACAACACCTTAAAATAACTACAAAATATTTCCGTTTAGTGCACTGATTAAAAAAAACCAGAATGTTATAGGAAAAAAAATTGGCTTTCGGGGAGCCTTGGTTCTAGCATTAACTCTACCACTTACTCTGTGTTACCTTATAGAAGTCACTTCATTTCGCCACATGCCAACCTTTGCTGATAAAATTAGGTTAGTACCTATTATGAGCTTGTATTCACAACAGATATAAATTTAGTTAGAACCCCTGGATTTCCTTATGCACTTTATCACTTAAACCTTTGGGAACTTGGAGAAATCTTTTAAGCTCTTTGAGTGTCTCAGTCTCTTCAACAACATAATGGCAGCAAGAATAACAATTTATGTGTGATTACTAGATAACAGAATTTGTTCCAGTTTGAGTTTGGGGAACAAAACTTTCTCTTACAATGAAACAGAGTTTTAGGAACCAAAATTTGTTAAAATATAGCTTCTGTAGGAATTCACACTAAATTTTTCTGAGGCATACATTTAGAAAGGTCTGAAGCGTAGAAATTGCCACGTTCAGCAGATCTGGGCAGAGTTTCACAAAATGTATATGATAAATTAGAGACCCAGTTGTCTTGTCAGAATAGTTGGATGTGGCAGTACTGAAAGCTCACGACTGGACAGCTGGATCAAGATTAACCCTGCTGGCGAACCCAACAGCCTTTACATGTCTTGCATTTGTCCTGCATTGGCTGCGGTGGTACTTGGACAAGCAGAGATTATAATTTGAGTAGTAAACATAAACAGTTCATAACATTAATACCTAAACAGCAAAATTCTAACAGGTGGGATCATTATCTAAAACACATTAGAAGCAAGCAAGCAAACAAAACTTAAGAGTAAACATAGCTAGAACCTAGCCGCTAAGTGACGTTTTAGTGCTCTAGAATGACAGAGAGCCCTAAGAATTCTAAGGCAGTGTGTAATGGGCCCTCATGACATCCAGAAATGCCCTCCATTCCCCTTATTATCAGAGCCACTCAAGTGTTTACTTATTTTGCTGACAAAACTAAAATATTTGAATAAAACTAAGTTAAAGTGAGTCCCTGACTGGGCAAACGATTAAGCACTTGACTACTAGCCAAAATGTTGGCAATTTAAACCCATAGCAGAGGCGCCTCGGAAGACAGAACTGGGTTCTGCTTCCCAGCCTTGACAATCCTATGGAGAAATTCTACTCTGCACACGTGGGGTCACCATGAGTTAGACTTGACTCGACAACAGCTAACAACAACAACAAAGTTAACGTTGAAGGTTTTACTAATAATGATAATGCATATTACATTGCCCTTTACCCTTCACAAACACTTTTACATCTATCAGCAAATTTTATTCTCACCTTAGAATTATGTAAGGTCAATATTCTTATGATCCCTACCTTTTTATACCTAGAAACTGGCTTATGGATGGTTATTTGATCAAGAAAATTTATCAAAGAGATGGGCTTCTTTCATCAAAGCACATGTGCTTTAACATTAGTTTTATTCTTCAAGAACAGGCTGTTTATCAAATATTTTTAAACACACAGTTTAGTGATTTTTCAAGAAAAATACACGCATTTTTAAGGGGTTCAGTGTGGATGCTCATACCGAATTCCACATGGAGACAGTAGTATAAAGATTAATAATAGAAATGTAATTGTAAAGACAGCTTGGGAGCAATGTATGACTTCCCCCAACCCCACAAGGGGGAAGAAGAACCAAGATCAACAGCACAAGCCTGACTTCCATGAAGTGGAGGCCAGACAGGTATCTTCTCTCTGCCATATTTACTAATTCTGATACCAACCGTCCCTCACACAGCACTCTCTACTTCTCTGCTGGGTTCGATAATTCGTTGCAATGGCTCCACAGAACTCACAGACAGTACTCACGATTATGGAGTCAATTAGGGAAGTAACAGTTACAATTCAGGCCCAGGAATACTCAGGATACAGTTCTTCCATTAGGACAGCCTCTTCCCAACCGTGCTCACAGGCACGCCTCTCTTTGGCCCTAGGCCTCTCCCCAAAGGCACTCAGCTTTCTCTCTCCGTGGGCCAGGAAGGCCACTATGCCATCTCCTTCTGCTGGGTCTCTCCTCACCATTTTCAGGGTTACAGCTTGCTCTCTCTCTCTCTGTCTCCTGCTTCCAGGAGCTTCTCAGTGCAGGGATTCCCAGTCCAAAGGACATGCCTTCCGCTCCTGACTCTACTTCCTTCATGGTGGTAGACTCCTCCTCTCTGCTCTGGAATTGGCTCTCTTTTAAACCAAAACTGACCAGTCCCCTTGGTAGACCACAATTATCCTATCACACAGTCCCGCCCAATCACCTGGGTGGGAGTTACAAGACTGTGGCTAGAAGGGCCACACACAAACGTAATTAAACCACTGAAGTAATAATAGTGCCCTACTTACCAATGGGTTCCAAAATGTTTTATAAGCCACTTTTTGAGTATTACTGTTTTCTTAAAATAACTTTTAAATAATTATTAAGCTCCTAGCTATTTCACAATAAATAAATATTTAATTAATTAAGGTATTCTGAAATTAAGTTATATTTGATCTTTAAGATGACTTGTCTGCTCTTTTTCCTTCTTCTGCTGTTTAATGCTTAAGGAATGTTATAGGCTTTATGGGTTTTATAAACAGTCTGGAAAACTACTCCCTACTTAAAACCTCATTTGCATGAGGAAAGTACATTTCCACAGAGAAATGAGAATGCAACAGCAGTGGGGAAACGTTTATTACCTCTTTAAACTTTTCCTCTCCCTGGTCAACTAGTTTACAAAGGAAAAATAGTGGCGACTCAGGAGATTCTTTTTTTATTTCAAGGCTCTAGCAGTCTCCTGAATGCCTTTCATTCAAACACAAAGACGAGCCATTGTTTCAGTGTTCAGAAGTCTTTGTATTAATTTTTTTCTTATGATTTTGACAGATTCTTTTTTCCATTGAGAAGATTAGTAATAACAAAACATGTAAAAATTTATGTTGTATGAGCAACTTTAATTATCTGCCATTTCAAACTATATCACCATAATAGACTCTATGGGACAACAAAGTGGATAAAAATTAAGTAGTCATTTCACATTATATATTCATCAGAAGCCATCAGATTTAGTCTCATTCTAGTTGCTCATAATACATTTGGGAGTTAAATTAGCAATTTAACAATGCTGGAAGCCTAATTGTTGATGTGTGTGGTTTAATTTCCAGTGAAGTAAAATACAAATATTACTACCAGTACTATCCTTTATGCAACATAATTAAATAATCTACCTCAATAACTTATGTTACAATTAAACAAAACTTGAAATTCCTTTTCTTGATTTTCCACATATGCTGCTGCTTATTTAGGGCACCAAAACTCAAGAGTAAAGTATTTTCCCTATACTTAAAAAATAGTTAATTCTTGACTCATATATGATGAAATAGAATCATATAGCTATCATATTTACTCTATAGTTTTCTTTTTTCGTGTACTTTATTTTACAATCTACTATATTACTTCAATAGGAGGAATAATATCTAATTGTTCCTCATCAAGTTGTCCTGGCAATTATCAGCTTTCATTCTCTTCAATGCTCAGATTCTCCTGATAGATAAAAGGTGAAGTAGAGGTATTAATATAGGGATTATCTATTCTTCAACTTACTCATAGCAATCAGCTTTTAAATAAATACAATTTTCAACTCTTCACCTGGTCTCTTCATATGGTTAGAGGTTCAAGACTGCTTTCTGCTATCGACCAGCAGCTGACCATAGGGAAGAGTACAAGAGAAGAACAGACTTATGCTTCTCAAAATCGTGGGACACAGGTACATAGATAAAAAGAAGACTATGCAAGTAAAAAAGATGCATTGTTAATATGATTTCTGATTTATTATTAACATACTGAGTTAATAATAAAATTCTAAATCTCAAGGATTGAAAAAAAAATCCAATGTATTTTTTTGTTTCATTTTTCCCATACCTTTATAAAAAGTTTTTTTAAAAATTATTTTGACTTAGTTTCATTTATAAGCATTCATTTAGAAAAGGACTATAATTGTTTCTTGCATACAACCCAATAACAGCAACAACAATAATAATAGAATCCATTCATTGAGAATATGCTCTATGCTAGGTGTTGCATTAGGCAATTAATATGCATTATTTTATCTAAGCCTCACATCAGCCCCACAGAGGTAGGTGCTTTATTACATTTTAGAAATAAGGACAGGGACTCATAAAGATTAATAATTTGTACCAGATCTCAAAGTAGGAAGTTACAAAGTTTGCAAGATATGGGGACCAGGCTCCCTACCACTGTAAAATCCTGATTCTTGTTTCTCAACTGGGAAAATTTTTGAAAAAATAGCTCGTAATAGTATGTGTTACTCTTTTTGTTTACATATAGCCTATTAGGAAATATGATTTAATATTAGGTTAACAAAGTTGTATAGCATGATTGTAGTCTGTGTTGATTCAACCCTAAATTCTCTAATGCGGTTGATCTTCACGCTAACAGCCAAGCTCACCAGATACTGATCCCAAGAGTCCAATCTATTTCATCTCTGCAGCAGTCCTTAATGTGGCCACTAATGGGAATAGTTCTTGCATGTGAATATTTTCCCTCAGGTGTGACAGGTTGGGAGGATTGATTTTGAGAATGGCAACATTAAGAAGGCCTACTGCCGCCAATACTCTAGTATGCCCTTCATTAATCTGAAAGTACGTGATTAAAATGTCAAGACATAAACCACATATGTCATGCTTCCTCACTTATTCGTATTATGTAGGCTCTTTTTCAAGGCATCACTGGTTCTTTTTAGAATGTAGTATGGAGAAAAGAAAGAAGAGAGGATACATTTTTCTTCATTGTTGAGTAAAGGAGGGAGGGTTTACATCCAAAAAAGTGACATTCCAGCATGGAAGTGAGCAGCCAGGGAGATCAAGATTAGGAATAAAAGCGTGGAGATTGATACATGGTAAACAGTGTGGTGTGGCATGAATAAGAAGTTGAGGAACAAGCATATTAACTGCAATTTTTTGTTTTCTCTGGAGAAATTTTGAAAACTTTGTGCCTTTATTTTATTCATATTCTGGTGACTGTGGAAAATCCAACGGCCTAACAGAAATATGGTTTATGCTTCACTACTAACCTAAAGGTTGACGGTTTGTATCCACCTAGCAGCACTGCAGTAGAAAGCCTTGGCCATCTGCTTTGGTAAAATTATAGCCATTGAAATCTCTGTGGAGTTCTACTCTGAAACAGTGGGGTTGCCATGAGTTGAAATCAACTTGTTAGCAACAGGTTGGTTTTTGGTTTGATTTAACAGAGTGCACATTTCTATTACTGAAAGAAACTCTGGTCAAGAACAATTATTCTAATGTAGGAATATTAGAGCTAGACTCAGGAGTTAGTCTGAACTGGGAATCCATACATATGTAAATATGGGGCACAATATGACATGTTTGGGATGCCCTGGTTTTACTAGGGGAAAATTTTTAAAAGTCAGTTTATTTTGTTTGTGGAGAAATTATTTGCAACTCATACTACTGAATAAAAGAGCTAATTTTTTTTCTTAATTAAAGAAAGTAATTAAATTTTCATTTTGGAAACTTACTGATATTTTTCTTCATTTCTCTCTACACTGTACTTGTAAATGAATGAATAAGCAAACATTTGAAAAGTAACCATTCACTGATAATAAGCCTTAAAAGTGGGCAAATTATGAAAATACCTCAAAACTGTAATAAGCGCTTGGATATTTCTATTTTTTCCTAACCAAAAAAAAAAAAAGAAAAAACAACTTCTGCAGTTTTGTTGAAGGCTAATTTCGTACTTTAACTTAAAATATGTCCTTTTAATTCAAGATACATATGTATTAATTTAATTTTATTTGAATGATACAATGCTTAGAGAACAAATTGCAATGAAAAGTGGAAAATAAAAGATCTGTGCTTAATTGAGAAAATATCTTGGGAAGATGGGAAGCTTCTTATCATCTGGATGTCCGTGTACTTCTCGGTGGGCTATGCAGGATAACCTGACATATTAAGGTTAAAAATTAGTCTGATTTCATTCAAGGGCTGCAGGGTATGTCAGCACGTAGATGGTTTGGTGAAAAATGTATCATCTCTAAAACATTCAACTAATAAGATTTTCACTCACACTTCCCATTATCTAGTGTCACGACTTCCTAAGCACCAGGCTTCTCCACATTTCTGCTAAGTCTGGTAAGAGTTATCCAATTGGTTTTCGCTTCCAATATCTTATGGCTGTTTTCTTCTCTACCATTTTCTTTGTCTTAGTGTGTTTGTAACTTAAAATCATATATTTTACTCGTTCTAATGGGATTTCAGGAGAAAGGACAGGTACATTTTGTCATTAATTTATTATCTTCAACCGAAATGTTAATGTTTTGTTAATCTACATCTTTCAGTTAAAAATGCAGTCAGAATTCTCTACATTTCTACAGAACTGTTTCTAAGTATGACTATTTCTCAACTATGGTTTTAAAGTCACATCCAAAGTATATGTGTACTTGGCACGTTTATACTACAGTTTTGACCTTTGTAAGTTGTAAGTTTATTAACAGACTCTACACCTGCAGAAGCTACACTTTTTCTTGAGCAAAACTCAACGTTATGACACATTCCACTACTTTCTATCTGTACCTACAAATACTACTTAAGGTATTACGAGTCAGAATCGACCCGACAGCAATGTTGGTTTCTTTTTTTTTTTTGGTTTATTGCCTCCCATAGGTTTATCTTTACTTTTTAGAATCTATTGACTTGGATTAATAGTTTTTACACCAAGACTCATTTAATATTGTAAAATAATGGGAAATCTTAGGTATACCTGGGAATTTGAGTTTTTTCCAATATGCAAAAGTTATGGGAAAATGGGAATTATGCAATGAGATACATAATTTTGCAAATAATATAAAAATACAAATAGAAGTTATTTTGGTTCACTGCATATAAAGTATCACTATGTATGCAGCCCAGAATGGGACTAGAGATTTCCCAATATTGCTGGATATTTGCTAGTTCTGATATAAAAAAAAAAATAATCGAATAATCAGATTCCATTTCTTTGAAAGGTCCTGGCAAAATGTAACACTAGATATTCCTAACAACACTTGCAGCTAAAAACAACCAAATACGTTGGCTAAAATATTTTAATAAGCATTTTAAATGCATTTTTGAGCTGACAAGAATATCTTGAGAGGCAAAACTTGGTAAGGAAGTCGGAATGCAGATAAATGGAAGCACAATGAAAACAGCTGTCTTCATCAAGGCTGACCGACCTATGTTGATATCTGGAGATACTGAGCTTCTGTTTTAATGCTGTAATGGGACATAGAACACAGAAGTTCAGAATCCATTCAAGAATAGGAATTAAAAAAAAAAATGCACACAAAGCTGGGCTTCAAGAGCAAGCTAGAAATAAACTTGCTGTACAGAAGAAGTTGGCAAACAAACAATTGTATTTGTCATGATATAAGGGAAAAAAAAATTGAGAATTTATAACCAAAAGCCAGCCCCTCATGTGTCTGTGGCCTGAATCCACACTCTATATACAGTCAGAAAATGTCAAATCTAGAATTTATTTTAAAGTATTCCATGGCTTATAGTACCCAGGCATTTGGCAGAAGCGATCACTAAATCTACCTATAATAACAAACTTTAAAACTAGGCTTCAAAGAATTTGTACAAATAAAATTTCAAGGTCAAGTGCTTTCAAATAATTGGCACAAAATTCAAAAGAAACAAAGCACCATAAACAAGAAACCACCAACAAGAGCAAGGAAACACATAGACTTCAGTTTATTGAAATAAGTTTACATAGAATGTAAAATGGTTATTTTCAATATGTTAAAGTACCAAAGAGGTGAAATTGAAATGCAAAGAATAAGAGACTGTTATATATGCCCGAGAAGATTTGGAAAAGAGTCAAAAACTTATAGAAAAGAGAAGAACTGAAATAAAAAGTCAGTGTATAAATTAAACAATAGATCGTTATTGTTGGTTTCTGTGAGTCGAGTCCGACTCATGTTAGCCCCATGTGTTACAGAGTGGAACTGTTCCACAGGGTTTTCTTGGCTGTGATCTTAATGGAAGCAGACTGCCAGGACTTTTCTTCTGCTGTACTGCTGGGTGGGTTTGAGTCACCAGTATTTAGGTTAGTAGCTGATTGCAAACTGTTCGCACCATGTAGAGACCACAAACAACAGATTAGAAACAGCTAAAATGATCAGTAGTGTACTGAAAGGTAGATCTGAACGAATTATCCAGAATGAAGTAGAAAGAGACTAATTAATGGAATATCTACAAAAAAATAGATTAAGAAACATGGTGAATAAAGAGAGAAAAATTTAATATATATTTAACTAGAGTTTCAGAAGGAGAGGAGAAAGAAAACAGGGGAGAAGAAATAATTGAAGAGATAAGGATTGAGAATTTTGCAAAATAATATTGTGGTTTGAATTGCGTCCCCAAAAAATATGTGTTGTAAACCTAACCTTAATTTATGGCACATAACTACAACAACGACAATGTATTTATGGATGTAATTCCATTTGGAAATAAGATTTTATTTGTTATACTTATGAGGCCATACGTGTATTTTAAGCCAATCACTGTTGAGATATAAAAAGAGAAGATTAGGCACAGAAGTAACGAGCACAGATGGTGAAGACGGATGCCACGCCACAAGAAAATCGCCAAGGAACTGAGGAACAGAAGCTGAAAAGAGACAAGGCCCTTCCCCCAGTGCCAACAGAGAGAGCAAGCCTTGCCCTAAAGCTAGTGCCCTGAATTCATATTTCTAGCCTCCTTAACTGTGAGAAAATGAATTTCTGTTCATTAAAGCCACCCACTTGTGGTTTTTCTGTTATAGCAGCACTAAGAAACTAGGACACCAATGAAAGATATAAATCTTTCAGTTTTGTGAATCACAGTCTGGGAAATACAAAGAGGCATAGGCACATATTAGTGAAGGTGCAAAACACAAAAGAAAAAGAGAAATTTATTAAAAAGAGAAGACTAATGGCTGCTAGAGATTACCCACAAGTGAATAATAAGTAAGCAGACAGCAATCTCTCATTAGTAAAATTGGAAGCCAGAAGACAATAGAATAATAGCTTTAATGTAATGAGAGAAGATAATTTTGAAAGTAGAATTATTCTCTCAAGGAAAATATTTTTGAAGCATGAAGGTCAGGAAAACAAAAACTGAAATATTTTGTCAACAACTTCAATTTTTAAAAAACAACAACAAAGGATGAATTTAATGCAGAAGACACATATTCTAGAAGAGAGCTGAAATATAAGTAAGATATAAGGTGTCACGGACAAGGAAGTGCGACACATGTGGGTAAGTCTATAAACAAATAATGCTTGTCTGATTTGTGGCACAAAATAAGATGGAGCTAAAAATAGAATATCAAATAAAGAGGAGGACAGTGATAGTGTTCAAAGACCTTTGTATTTACTGAAAGAATGAAATAACTATTGATTAAATTTAGACACTGTAAGCATGCATATTAAAATTTTAAATGTTAATATTAAAGGAATAGAAACAGAGCAAATAGGTTACAATTTTAAACGACCTCAATGAAAAGAAAATTCAATCAGTCCAAAAGTAGTCAAGGACACAAAAAGAGTAAATCATGAATACGATGATGAATATGTGAAATTCATTAAATTAAAAATTTCTGTTAATCAGAAGACGCTAAAGAAAATAAAAAATAATCCAGAAACCGATAGAAGACGTTTGTATGACAAAATATGAGTATCCAAAATTAAAAACAAAAAGACAAACAAAAGTTCTATAGTCCAATACAAAAAAGCAATCAACTCAGCTGAAGAAGGCATAAAAGTATTGAAAAGACTATTTTCAAAAGAGAAAACATGAATGACCAACACACATGGGAAGAGATGCTAAACACTATTAATATACAGGGAATGTAAATTGCTCCATGAGATACTTTTCATAACCACCTGACTGACAAAAAAATTATGGTCTGAAAATACCAAGTGTTCATGAAGTTGTAATATAACTAGCACTGTCTTAGAGTGCAGGTGAGACTGGGGATAGATGCAGCCACTTTGCAAAATAATTTAACATAAAAAAGAAAAGTTGAATATTTGCACCTCTATCACCTAGAAAGTCCACTCTTTATAATTTAAAAAGCTCTTGCTTCTATGTACCAGGATGCATCAACATGGAACTATCTAAAAACCAAATGTTAAGAAAAAGAAAAGTAGTAAATAATACATACAGTATTTTAAACTTATTTAAATTTCAAAACATTCAATAGAAAGAATATATTGTTTAGGAGTATGTGGCTATGTAGTAAATTTATTAAAACAACAACTAGAGTGAGAGAGAACTAAAAAGGAAGCAATGCGATCAAAAAGTTGCTGATGATTTTCTGAAGTTGTATGTAGACAGAGTCCTTTGTTTTATTGTTATTCTTTTTCATGTGAGGTGTAATCTTTATTTATTCATCATGCAATAAAAATAATTAAAAAGATAAAAATTTAATAATTAGGAATGGGGTTGTGGCTAGGCTAGACTCCAGTTTGCCCCTGGAGTGACTCTGGGTTTTTCTGTCCAAGAGAATCTGTCCAAAGTTTAAATGGCCCATCGACTTGAGTCTGCTTTATCTCTGTCAGATATTGCACTGCTATAAGTCATGGATATGTCAGTATCTACTTTGGGAAACACAGCTAAGGCCTTGGAATAAATAGTGCCTCACTGGGCATATAGAAATTTACCCATAGCTCCTTTGGTGAGTAATGTCCAACTTTTCACCGAAGTCTTTAGTTTCTTACATGAAATCCTTCAGCTATTTAGTTTTCCTAGATACTTCCCCTAGCATATTGTCCTCACCATAACATTTCCTAACTCCTACAAAGGAGTTCAAACAACCAAATTTATACAACTTACCTATTAAAGATTTTGTATTGACACTGAGAATTTTCAATAACTTTCAGTCTTCAAAACTTACTAGCTTCATGTCCATAATTGATGTGTTTCTCCTTTTCTTAAACAGGGATGAAAATATTTAGATACAGTTAGTTCCATGTCCAGCCTTCTAGCACTTTCCAAAGCTCAGCGCATACAGGGAATCCCAGAAGGAGATAAGAAATCCCTTCTAGCTCTACTTCAATACAATCTCCTAATAGACAAGCCCTCTGCCTCTCTACATTCATTGAGATGTGATCGCCTCCCTTTCTGCCTTGAGAAATCAACAAGCTGGATGATAACTGGAGCCCTGGCGGTGCAGTGGTTAAGAGCTCAGCTGCTAACCAAAAAGTCGGCAGTTCAAATCCACCAGTGCCTCCTTGGAAACCCTATGGGGCAGTTCTACCCTGTCCTGTAGGATTGCTGTAAGTTGGAATCGAACTGTGATTTCTTGCCTTAGTCTCTAAAAGAAGCAATGTTAAGGAACAGGAAAATTGGAGAATCTTTTCCCAATGTTGCTGAAAAAGGAGATTTTTAACCCATTTTGCCAAAGTAAATTAATTAACTCCATCCATTTTTGAATTGTTTTATTCAGTCATTCCACTGTTACAAATTGAGTGAGAGAGTCAAAATTTGTTCCTCCCATCTATCATTTTGATTTTCCCTTTGGAGATTATTTTTTCTTTCTTTAAAAAGGAAATTGCTTCTCATCCTTGCTGAAACATTCAATGGCTTCTTCTGTTCTCTCAGACTTCCTACGTCCTTGCATAGTACATTTTGGAAATAGATTAGGATTCCAGAATGCGCTGTAGAAGGACATGGAAAGACTGAATAAAAAGATAAGTCAGATATGGCTGCAGACAAGATTCCAGGTGTCCACAGGCCTTCACTTCTACTGATCCTGCTAATGCAGCCCAAGTAAACACAGTCCTGCTACTGTCATTGCCATTATTAAAATTATGTTTGAAAGAGGAGAGGAGGAGCCTCATAAGAGTCCCTTCCCTCAATTATCCAAGATTTGATTCAACAGGTTGTTACCACCACACCTCTGTCAGTTTCTCATACTGTGGGGGTTTGTGTGTTGCTGTGATGCTGGAAGCTATACCACTGTTATTCAGATACCAGCAGGGTCACCCATGGTGGACAAATTTCAGCTGAGCTTCCCTCAATTATCTAAGATTCGATTCAATAGGTTTAGGAGGATTATAAAACCAGCTGCTTCCCTTTCGTCTTGACTTGAACATAAGTGACTATTGTTCGAAATCATCAAACTTAGATTTTGCTTTTTAGGAAATACCAAGTTTACATTTAAGTCTGTTTACTGGTCGGTTTAAAGAGGAATTTGGCAAACTATGTAGATATCTTCAAAAATAAAAAAAAAAAGGTGTATTAGCTGAATTAGGAAACATTTAAATGTTATATAGACACATTAGACATAAAGACAATTTTTTTTCTCAGATACCAATCACAACCCTAACAGCTTTTTTTTTTCCAAAGAGTATTTCAATGAGTTTAAATGAGACATAATACAAAGGAGTTAAAGAAAGAAATAGCTAACAGTCACTGATTTCATGTAGCGATTTTGATATCATTGGTCTATCCAAGCTTATGTCATAATGACATCCTGAAATAATCACACACATACTGTCCTTTTATTGTAAAGTTTTTATTTAAATCTCATCCTTTTGTGAAGGGACTTAACTAAAAACATTTGATAGCCTGTGCAAGATAAGAGAGTAGATTTTTAATGAATTACTTTTAGTTAAAATTGTACTATTCGGCTCACAATTTTGCCACAAGATTAGTTTTGAATCTTAGCTTTTCTTACTATTTATTTTGATGAAAGAAAATCATGATAATAGTTACTGTACAGCATTTATTTTATTAGACAACTTGTAGTTGCTAGGCAACCAAAGAAGGTTTAGAAGAAAACTAGAAGGTTCTAAAATAAAAGAGGACTATGCACCTGTCTCTATGAGTTGGAATCGACTCCACAACAATGGTTTTTGTTTTTTTTTGTTTTTTTATAGGAACCCTAGTAGTGCAGAGGTTAAGAAGTGCTTGGCTGCTAACCAAAAGGTCATCAGTTTGAACCCACCAGTCACTCCTTGGGAGATGTAAAGATTACAGCCTTGGAAACCCTATGGAGTAGTTCTGCTCTGTCCTTTAGGGTCGCTATGAGTCAGAGTCAACTCAATGGCAATGGGTACACATTGTAATTTAATAAAACTCTAGGTATATTTACCTGTATATATTTTGGGAGATTATACGTTGAAATATAAAAATTTTACCAATAACAATTGTTCTATGCTCTTTCTTAAGTAGCCTGGGTGGCACGAGCTGTTTGTGATCCACTGCTAGCACAAAGGTTGATGGTTCGAACTCACCCAGTTGCTCTGTGGAAGAAAGTCCTGGTGAACTGCTTCCGTAAAGATTGTAGCCAAGAAAACCCTGTGGAGCAGTGCTGTTCTGTCATATATGGGGTCACCATGAGCCAGGAGCTAGCTTATGCTAGCGACTGATCATGAGTATGACGCAGAACAGGGCAACATTTTGTTCTGTTTTACGTAAGGCTTCCAGGAGTGGGAGTTGACTCAACTGTAGCTATCTGTTTATCTATTACCATCATGATTGGGTCCTAGCTTCAATTGTGCCACTTAATCGCACTGCTAGATTAAGCAAGTCATGTAAACCCCCTAACAATTAATTTCTTCTTCTTTACAGTGGAAATAGTAATAGTTACCTTTACTTAATTTGCAGAATCATTGTATTATATTCACTGTTTTGATTTTTTTCTTTTTTTAATTAAAAAGACTATGCCATTTAGCCCAGGAAGGCTTCAATTAGCTGCCCTGGAAAGAAATAGTCCCACCTCATTGCCCTCTATGCGTGCTGCCCTACTGTGCTTATCTCCTTAACTCGTGCTAACTACTTGCATGTTTATCTTAAACATCAGATTGCATGTTTCCATAATGTATGTCACATTTCAGATACTCTGTGGAGAGATGCTAAACGAATATGTAAATGAATAACAAAGAGATGTGATGAATGAATGTTGATGTTTAAAGTAACATGACTGTTTCTCTGCTTTTAGATTTGGAGAGCACAATAGCAACTCTTTCAGAGTGAGGGAATAACAAAAACATTCCCCAGAAGATCTCTGGGTGCATCCAAGGAGATGTATCTACTCACTCACAGAAAGTGGAGAAGCATAGGACATATATATATATACACATACACACACATATGTATATATATATATATTCATTATTATCACCAGAGAGATACAAGCAATATCTGTTTGAAACAACTTCCTTGCCTTGAAGGCATATAAATGGATCATAAGGGAACACACACATACACACATATTTTCTAACACTTGTGTAGGTTTTTAGATCTGCCGTCAAAAAGCACACCAAATGATAACAATTAATTTTTAGTCTACAGATTTCAAATAGGACTGAACAAATTATACCATTCAGTTTGTGCTTGACATGAAATGATGTAGGGAAGTTATAGTCCTATGAAATATTCATGTTAAATCTACTGAGAAGCCAGGATTCAGTACTATAAAGGGAGCAGGAAGCTATGCAGTGGAATACAGGGATATGATTCTCTAATATAACAGAAAGGAAGACATTCTCTCCTGATTTCCACTCCCTGCCATTCTTCAAAAGTGTCTGTGACATACTGACTCATCCCCTACCAATGGCTCTCCAAGCCCCTCACACCTTCTCCCAGTGTAAATCATACCTCCCCTTCAAGGGCTCTACATAGCCATGTCTCCTTGGATTCATTCTTTATTCTCCGATTAAAAGTCATGTTTTCTTCTCCTCTCACCTCCTAAGTATTGAATTCTGCACTTGCATTCTCTATGTTTTATGCAGGTACATATGCCCTATCCAGCTTGTTGGAGAATAAGCTACTTGAGCATAGGGACATAACTCATATTTTATTTGAAATCACTCCACCTCACATTGCCACTTATGTTTGGAGTCTTAACATCATGGAATTTTATAACTGGAGCTGATCTAGATCAGACTCACATCTTGTCTGTTTTCAGAACATAATTTAGCCCCTGACTCATGCTGTCTAATCTACAAATGTCACCATAATTATGCTTTTTTTCTTCTTCCTACACACTCCATTGCTCATCCACCCTCCTTTTTCTCCTTGTTATTATGGCAGTCTCATTACTTTGGAGATGTATCCTCTAAGCTTCTGCTGACAACTCACAAATGATTTCCACTAGAAACAAAGGTAAACCATGGTATTATTAATGAGATATTTCAGAAACATCATGAGTTAAATAGGAATCGATGGACCTCCTGACAAATTACTGAATAAAAATATTGCTTCACAGTGAAATATATATTTCATGCTTGATAATCTGTTGTTTGGGAAAAAAAACCCTTTGGAACGTAAAGCAATGTAGACTAGCAGAAATGTTTCAGGAAATATTTGTTTTCAAGTCGGTGCTCTCTTATTTACTGGCGAAATGAACTCAAACAAAACATGGTCTCTCAATCTCACTTTTCTTATCTAGGAAATAGTCCTCTAATTTCTGTCCCTCTTATCACCACTGTGTCACATATATTACGGTAAAGCACCTGTACTTAGTACATGCATGATCTTTTGTGCCTGTATTCATCCTTTCCACTTCTTAGAATGGTTTCTACCAATTGTGTTCTTAGAAATTTTTTTTTCTTGGCAAATCTCAACACAGATACTGAGCTTCCTTATAAAAGCCTACCATGGTTTCAGAGGGCATTTAGGTGATTCAATTACTTGCATTCCTGTCATCCTTTGTATGTACATTCAATAAATATATTATTTTTTGTATAATATTACATTTTAATGACCTTTTCGCCATTTAAATGTAAAATTTGAGGGATTATAACTTTGTTTTTATTTATCTTTCTAGCCCAGGACCTTGAACAATGTATACAATAGATGCTTAATAAAACTAGTTGAATAAAGAAAACCAAAATGTTTGAGAAATTTTAAACTTCTAAATGTTTTAAATTTGCCCGTAGAGTCTAAAGTTCTATAAAAAGCAAATATATTATTCCTAACATTTGTAAGAATATTAAATGACACATTTGTCTGTTATTTCTATTTGATGACTGGTTGATAAATTAATAATATTAATATTACTCATGTTTATGTAATTTATTCTACGTCAAATAATATGTAAATTGCTTTACAAGGTTTATCTTATTTAATCTCCATAATAATCATATAAGGTAGGTACTATTATTAAAGTTGGGGGAAACTGAAGTTTTGAGAGTTTATATATTTTCTCTATGGTCACAAAGATAGTAAACAGACTCAACTCTGTCTTATATAAAAGCCTCCTATTTTATAATGATAATATTTAAATTTATCTCAGTTTAAAAAATAATTTTCTTACAAATGTATAAGGACACAAAGGAAATCAAGAAAATTTCATAAAAAAGGTAAATTATCTTTTTTCAGAGTTTTATAACCAATAGAAGACTATGCAGTTTATTTTATTTGTATGCAAACAAGTTGAAAATAATTGTGAGAGAGCAATGTGATTGTACAAGGTAAGTTTTCAGACATTTATTCAATGTCATATAATATTTAGTGAAATCACAAAGTGTTGAATATTTTCCTTACACTATCAAAATATGGAATCAATTCAGTGAAAATTGTAGTGAAAGTTAATCTTCAGCTAATGTGGTTTAGTATAAAGTGTTTTAAATTAATAATTAAGATATTAGGATCGTAGTTCTTTTTGTTCTTCTAATATTGTTATGACACTCATTAGTTCTTGTCTAGACTACTGTAATCACCTCCTAAGCTGACTTCAAGACCCAAGTCTTTTCAGCATTCTTCTCAGGGTTGCAGAATTACTTTCCAGAAAGAGTTTTGATTATGTCACTTTCCTACTCTGTGATATTGCTGACCCAATAAAATCAAATATTTAGCATGACATTCAAAGCCTTTCAAGGAGTGTCACTCTCTTATTTTACCATTTACTTTACAGTATTATCAGTTGTTATCAACTCCCATCAATTTCTTATTGTAAATGCTAGATGCACTGGAAAATCCACCTTTGTCCTGCCACACTAGGTGAAGCAGTATTTTCTGAACATACAAATGCCTCAATCCCTGTCTTCAAATGCCATCTTTCTCCAAATTTGAGGCCACTTCCTTTCATCTTGAAGTTTACTTGCTTCAGTCTATGGCAGTAAAATTTTTGGGGGGAGAATTTAAATCATTTAAGATAAACAAATTAAACTAGTTATAACATTTTAAACAGTTTCATTAGCATTGTATTTGATATCTAATTCTGCCTGTAGATATAGAATCTATCAGAGTAAGTTAAGTTGCAGTAACAAGCAATCCCCCAAATCTCACTCCCCCAAATCTCACTGACATAATACAACAAATGTTTATTTTGTTTTATTTTTGTGCACAAAAGAAATGTATGGACTATATGGAGCCATGGAGAGTTCAGAAAATATTTGAGCAACAATAGTTAAAACAGAATAAATATATTGCCACCAAACTGGCAGTCTGAAATGCAGCCTTTTAAGTGAAGCTATAGATATGTGAAAATCAGTCTCAGGAATCCATTGTCATGCCTCACAAATGCACATTGCAGAAATCATGGGCAAGCTTTTCCACACAAGCAGTATTGTGCAAATTCTAAATAAAAATGCCATTTCATTCATCAGCACCAATGTCTACTAAATATCACCACCAACTCATGTAATGTCGCATTGAATTAAAAAAATGTGGTATTCCATGAAGGCTGGGAACTTTATTTCCTGTGGATTTTAACCATTCATAACTGCACAACCAGGTGCCATAGTAAATATCAATTCAGTTTTTTATCCATAAATCTGTCAGTAAACATCTCTGTTATCATATATCAATCATGTCAATAAATAGTTTTCTGATTTAAATGATACACTGATATTATTGTCATTTCAATTTGTGAGCAATTTAATTGTGGACTTTCTCATGGACTTTAAAAAACATTTTCTCCACAGTAGTTCTAATCCTTAAATGAGAAGAGTGAAGTAAAATTTAATCTTTATGCAATGTTACAGTTCAATGAATGTTAATAAGAATTCATCAAACTGTGTAGCTGAAAGGATAACAAAACATAAAATATATTGCAGAATTAAGTATTGATTAACAAGAAGAAAAGTGAAATATACGGATTAAAATGTCAGATATTGACATTCTCTGCTGTTTCATTATGTCGATAGCAGTAAACGTTATAAATCTCAAATTTACCAGGCAGAATGTCATGCAATTTGTCCAACGCAGTTTAGCTAAAACGAGGTTTGTTGCTTATGTAATCAACTTGTTAATTCTCCTGGCCCTTATTCTACTGCTGTTGCATAAATCCTCAACCATAAACTACAACATACATTTTAATTTGCTTGCCATCAGGTTAAACAAAAGACATGTATTCATTCAAGCTGTGTTGTCCTTATACCGATTATTGTGTCCAGATTTCCCGCAAGACTGATTTTTTAAGTTTTGATTCACATTAATGTTGGAATATACCATATTTCCACCAATAATCTTGATGTTATCTTTTACTGTTTACATAATCATAAGTTTTGAAGAATGTTCAATATTCAAGGTGAACTAATTTTCCTCAAATATGACTTTTTTGGGGTCTGAATATATTTAATGCTCTGTTTGTTTTTGGTAATTATTATAATAAACCATGGAAAATTTATTAAAACGATCTCTTAATTTAGAATACAAATAACCAGAAAACTTGTGTTAGTGCTAATTTTACACATTATTTCTACGACGAGCAAAAAAGAAAAAAAAAAGAAAGTGAATGGACTGATTTGAGATTTTTAAATAAAGAAAAATCTCATTTAGAGATCAGTATAGAATTAGTACAAATTCAGTTCAATCTCACGTCATAGAATGCTGAGCTTGAAAGAGACCAGAGAATCTACTTAAACCTCTCATCTTTAGAAGAGGAAACAGATTGAATTAATTTGCTCAAAGAATCTCACAGTGTTAGATACAAAGCCAAAATAAGAACTCAGATTTACTCAGGCCCAGTGGTCATGCTGCTATATCTCAAGTGCGTAAGTTCAACTCACCAAGCCATTATGGACATAGGAGCCCTGGTGGTACAAATGGTTACATGCTCAGCCGTTTATTGAAAGGTTGGCAGTTCGAACTCACCCAGTGGCTCCACAGGAGAAAGACTTGGCAATCTGCTTCCAAAAGGATTACAGCCAAGAAGACCCTACAGGGAAGTTCTATTCTGTCACATGAGGTCACTGAGTTGAAAATTACTCAATGGCTCTAACAACAAGAACACTCTATGTAGAGTAATATAAGGCATTCAAAGTCCTTAATATCTGACCTCTACGATAAAGAGACTTGTAGTCGGATTTCATTTTGAATTAGGACACATTCATCTGTTAGCAGCAAATAACTCTCAGCTCAAACTTCATTTTAAAAATAAGTTCATGTATATGCTCATATACAGAAAGGACAAAGATGGTAAGGTAAGCTCAGGTTTCGTTGGTTCAGCCTCACTGCCACGCTATCAGGTCTCTCTTTTCACAGCATAACGTTTCTCCTAAAGTTAATTCCCTCAGTGACTGCCAGAAACAATGAGAGTTATATTCTCCAGTTCTTATCCAACGAAATATAGAAAAAGTTTTTTTTCCCAGAAGACACTTCTCCTACCTCATTGGTCTAAGATGTCTTAGACTGCCTATTCCTGAAACAGTTACTTACAAAGGGAGATACTGTAAATATTTTGTCAGTGTGTCAATTGATACATTGTTAATGAGTTAGTCAATGTGAAGTGGTATTGGGGACTCAAGCGTCTATTATCAATATATTACTTTACTCTCAAATAATCAGTATTGGCCACTATATATCCTTACCTTCAAAATACTTTACCTATATGTATGTAGATTAACCAAAGATTTAATTTTTAAGAGGAGAGCTTATCATTTTATTAAACATGGCTTTTCCATTTTCTGCATGCATGCGTATGACTGGAAAAATTACTTAACTGCTGTATGCCACAGTTTACTCATCTGCTTGGTGGAAATAATAGTACCTGTCTCAAATGTTTTGGAAAAATGAATATGTTGCTGTAACAAAGTGCTTATAATGATGCATGTATATAGTGTTTAATCAGTGTTATTTACAACTATTATCATTGTTGTTGCCATTTTTCTGTTATTATTATTAACAAGACAAAAATACACAAATGTTGTATTTCAGCACAGAGTGTTAAGGAAAAGTATTTTTGATTGCAAACTGCATCTGCTGGGTAGTGAACATCTAATGGAAACGTGAATATTGCAAACAGAAGCTAATGACTGTTTTATCTGCAGTTTCCTAACTATATATCCCTCTCATATGTCAACTCCTCATGGATGCTCTTCCTAATTTCTCAACACAGTGTTTTCATAATGGAAGCATTAAGTGACTTCCCTTATTAAATAATGAGTGAGTTTACTGAACTATTCATTAAACAAATTTATCAAAAATTTGCTATGTTAGCCACTGGAGCTGACCTAAGTACGAAGAAGATCTCTTTCCTAATGTCTAGGACAAAGCTTAGCAAACTTTTCCTGTAGAGGGTCAGATTATAAATATTTTAGGCTTTATAGGCCATAGTGTTTTTATTGCAACTACTAAACTCTGGTGATGTAACATGAAAAAGCCATAGAGAATATGTGAACAAATGGGCATTACTGTGTTCCATTAAAATTTTATTTACTGAAAAGTATGTGCAAAGTTCTATGAGATGAAGGAAGAACTTTTTTGGTAGAGACTGATGTCCTACCCTCAAGGGGCAAAACACGTAAACCCTATGTCTTAGTCATCTTGTGCTGCTATAACAGAAATACCACAAGTGGTTGGCTTTAACAAAGAGAAATTTATTCTCTCACAGTCTAGTAGGCTACAAATCCAAATTCAGGGCATCAGCTCCAGGGGAATGCTTTCTCTGTTGGTTCTGGAGGAAGGTCCGTGTCATCAAACTTCCTTTGGTCTGGGAGCTTCTCTGTGCAGGAACCTCAGGTCCAAAGGACACGCTCTGCTTCTGGCACTGCTCTCTTGGTGGTATGAGGTTCCCATGTCTCTCTGCTCGCTTCTCTCTTTTATGTCTCAGAAGAGATTGGCTTAAGACACTACCTAATCTTGTAGACCTCATCAATATAAGTGCCACTAATCCATCTTATTACATCATAGTGGTAGAGTTTACAACACATAGGGAAATCACATCAGATGATATAATGGTAGACAATACTGGGAATACAATACTGGGAATCATGACCTAGCCAAGTTGACAGTTATTTTTGGGGACACAATTTAATCCATGACACCCTGTGATTAATCAAGAAGGTGGTTGAGAGCAATAAGTCAGGAGTATTAAAAAACTGTGGTCTGTTGGGGTACTGAAGAATGTTTTCCCAACCTTGGTGGTGTCTTCCATATGGAAGGAGTTTCCTTAGAATTACATTCCGGGCTTTTCTCCATCTTGTTTCTCGATTGTCACCAAAGGAATCAGAGTGATTTATCTGTTGGTGAGCTTAGAATATAAACACGGCAGATATTGTTGTTGTTAGCTGCCAAGTTGGCACCGAACTAATGGCAACCCCATGCACAATGGAGCAAAGTGCTGCCCGGTCCTATACTATCCTCATGATCCCTTGCAGATCAGATCATTTTGATCCACAGGGATTTTCACTGGCTGATTTTCAAAAGTAGATCACCAGGCCTTTCTTCCTAGTCTGTCTTTGTCTGGAAGCTTTGCTGAAACCTGCAGCATCACCACTGACAGACAGGTGGTGGCTGCTCATGAGGTGCATTGGCCAGGAATTGGTCTCTTGCATGGAAGATGAGAAATCTGCCACTGAACCACCACTCATAAGATAGGTATAGTCCTTCCATTTTTTTCCACTTCTCTCTGGTGGCCCCTGGCATCTGCTTCTGCTCTGTTCCTCAGTAGTTTTGAGAGGGCAGGCTCTGCTTCTGTGCAGAGAGGCTGTACTGGTCAGAGTGGTCAGTAACCAGAGGAGTAAATTTGTTTAATAATTTATAGTTGACTTGACCTCAGATGCAAGTCACATTCTAATATTAAGTTAATTAGTAGTAAAGGTGATATTTTACCACTTTTCTGTCTTAATTTATTTTACATGTGCAAGAGGAAAGGAGGTAGTAATTACTGGGTACCTTTTCAAACTCTGCAATCTATTGCGTTGTTCCAGACCAGTGACATGTAGACAGGGATTGGCATTTTGGAGTGGATTTTGGAGAGGACAGGGCTCATGGGTTTGAACATTGAACTTCAACATGTGAAAAAATAATTTTGACTTTGGTGGTTTGTAGAGGATAATATGAGCCATGAGGTATTTCTCAATTGACTATTAACCGTTGTGACTTAGGCAGATATCTTTTGACCCTGAGGGATGACCATGTAGAATTTCCAGTACTTTGGAGCACAGCAGCTTTCGATGCCCTGTTTGTAGTTGGGCCACCCTCCTGGACCTTAAGACCAATATGAAGGTCTCACTAACTTTAAGCAAAAGTGATCATCTGTAGATATATGCAGGCCATGAGTACCTCAGCCAAATGCTGGCTGTGCAGAGACCTAGCAAGGAGAAACAGACAATGCTGACTCAGCAAAGGTATGAAGTCCTGCAAAGACTGTGACTCAGCAAAGGGCACAAGAGACAAAGGGTAGCCATTGAATGCTTTAAGCAAATTGCTGCTCATGAGTTTAAGGAAGTAAAGTCATGGCCTTCTGGATTTCAACAAAGGTCCCATGCCAAAGCTTTAATTGGCTTGGTTAATCTTAAGTGTAGTCTGCTGTGGCTTGACGTCAGAGTACACAGGCACAGTTTTCCTTACAAATTTATGGCTGAGGTCCAGACATGAGTGTAGGGGAAAGAGACTGTCCAAAAGGATCCTTAGTCATTGGTGTGCAGCATAATGTTTACTGCTTTAAACTACAAGGTGAATTGTTTCTGTAATACTCTAGTTATGATTTGGTTTTAAATTATGGGTCCTTGGCCCAGATGGGCAATGTTGGATCAGGTGTCCCAAATTCCATCCTGCACTTAGGATCAAGGAGAATTCATGGGTCTTGTCCTCAGGTTTAAGAGCCATAAAATTCTCAAACTAGCAAAAATATTGAAGATGAAAATGCACAGCATCTTCAAGGATATTTATTAAATTAGGACTCTGAGGAAGGAGGAGGGAGCCAGGCAAGGCAAGCATAGATCAAGGTCAGGGCTGACATAAACATTGTTCTGATGGGGGAAAATTTACTATGTGTGATTTTAAACAAAAATGTGAAGGACAAAGATTTGGTTGAACCATATATACATTTGGCAGACTCAGAATTTACTGATTTAAGAATACAAAAGAAAAACAAATGTTTGGGTCAGAAAGTAAAAGGAAAGCACTGAGATTCTGGTTGCAGTACTACTTCTAATGTGTTACAGGTGTTAAGTGAACAGGCTTAAGAAGCAGGTTAAATTGGTACTCACTCTCTGAGTGGTCCTATAAGGAGAGGAGAAAAGCAGAGGGGAATGCTAAGGAAAAAAAAAAATGCTTGGAGGAGTATGTGACAGAAGACTTGGTTTTCACTCAGCTATCAGAGGAACAAGCTTAAGAAGCAGCAGCAGCAACTTCAGGTCATGATTTCTTTGAGGATAATTCTCCAGCTGTAAGAATGGAGAATGTTGGAGGGAAATATCCGTAAGGAGCATTTATGACAAGACTCTAACTGTTAGTAACTGTGGCAGTGAGTTTTGTTTTTTTTTTTTGTTTTTTTTTTCTCAATAGACAACTTGGAGGCAGAATCTAGTTACTCTGTCATTGGTCCAAATCGAGGTGGTGAAATGGAGGATATTTTACTTAACTCCCTCCTCTCTCCAGCACTAACATCAACTTGGTGTCCTGATTACAGGCCTCTAGCAGAAATGCAGAAACTATTTCATCATTTTCTATAAATATTTTACTGAGAAAATCCTCCCCTTGATTATGAAAGATTAGTTTTGCACTCCCAAATTGCTGACTACCAAATTAAATACATGACATGCTAAATCAAAGAGGTTACTATTAAATTCCTCAAAGTAAATGACCTCAGACAGGTTGAACTTTATACAATGAATCCAAAGGCAAATATATATTAACTTATTGAGTCTATTATCGAAGGAGACTTGGTGGTGCTGCAGTTAAGTTCTCAGCTGTTAACTGAAAGGTTGGCAGTTTGAATTCACCCAGAGGCTTCATGAGAGAAAAGACCCAGCGATATATGTTCCTGTAAAGATTACAGCTTAGAAAACTCTATGGGCAGTTCTACTCTGTCACATGGAGTCACTATGAGTCAAGTCAAAATACGTAGATTCCACAGCACCTAACAACAAGAAGTCTCCTCGAAGTAAACTATTGCCTACATGAATTACTCATTAATTCATTAGTCAGCACATGTTTATGCATTGTAATTGTATACATTCGGCATATTGACTTAAAAGATAATAGCAAAGTCAGAGAGAACTTGAGAAAAGGTAGTCAAAAGAAAATTATATGCTGGCTTTAAAGAAGTGACAGCTGTTTAAAAATTTTGTTGTTTTTCTACTATAACTTTTTTTTGTAATCACACATGGTTAAACATAGTTACAGGAATTATGAAAATCCTGTCATTACAATATTTTGGAATTCTAAGAGAAAAAGATGAAGTATTTTTTAATTCCTGGAACTTAGACTGCTTTGTGATATGAAATGTTATGCTTCAGCTAGCTCACGATAAAGGGAGAATGCAGTTCTTTCAGCGGCTTTGTGAAAGGCCATATCACAATCAATTCCATAATATTTAGTTTTGAAGGGTACCCACTAAGACAGAAACAAAATATGTTATAGACTCTTGGATTGTCTCACATCCTGCTTGACAGCCTCAGATAACAGAGATCAAGAGTCATGATACATTAACAAGTTTCCAAAATGTTTTTAAGAGATTTTGAATGTTATTTTATAAATAGTAGCATCTTGTTGGTTTTTAAATCTACATTTTCTATATAACTATTTATCAAAATTATTGATTAAATTTATTTACCGCTAAGTAGACAGGGGCTTCTGGGCACAATTATTGCACTTGATTAATCGCTTGCACATTAGTAGAGTAGCAGATGTGGGGTCTGTATATTAAAAATATAAACTGCAACCAGAAGCTGCCCTGGATCCATTTCTAAAGAAAACTATCCGTGTGCCCCAAAAGATCAATTCTGGAATGAAGGAAGGTCAGCTTAGAATAATATAGAATCATGGGTCTCCAAGGAATTTTAAAGGGTTTGACTCAATCCTTGGCTACCTTCACATAAATCATTCAGGCCTAATGAAGGTTGGAAAGCTTGTAAGAGAGATATCTAGGCAAGGAGATGATCACATTCACTGGAGGTGGAATCTTCTCATACATCAAGTCTACAACTATTCTGTTGCAGTTTACACTAATTTATCTTTTTGCAGTGAATGTGGCAGTCTACTTCTGTAGAGATTTACAGACTTGGAAACCTTATAGGATCTCTATGAGTTGGAATTGATTTGATGGCAGTTGAGTTTTATTTTTTAATATATATATATAATAAATTTCAAGGAGCCCTGGTTGTGCAGTGGTTAGAGTGCTCAACTCTAACCAAAATGTCGGTGGTTGAAGCCACCAGCTGCTCTGTGGGAGAAAGATGTGGCAGTCTGTTTCCATAAAGAGTATAGCCTTGGCTGTCCTATAGGGCCACTTTGAGTCAGAATAGACTTGATGGCAACATTTCCTTTTCTTCTTCTTTATTAAAATAATAAATTACATAGCTCCATAAATTACATAGCTGGGATAATCATTCTAGCGAGGAATTTGAGAGCTTTGATGCAAGGTTTCTTCATCTTTGCTCCACATTATACTCCATATAGTACAAATAAAAAAGAATGCAACAATAGAGTTTCCTAGGCTATAAATCATTAAAATAAAATCATTTAGCATTTGTGCATTAACTAGTCTATAGAGATTCACTAACAATTTATTGAGAGATGCTTAGTTGAAAATCCTTTTTCCTGTTTAGTAGAAATGAATTTTTTAAAGAAAAACTTCAGAGAGAGAATGAATTTTTATCAGAGGTACCATTTTATATATGACACAGTCTATTGTTACAAGAAAGTTTGTTACTGTATTATAAACTGCTTATCCTTAACCTGAAATCATACAGAAATAGAAAAAATGAAAAGAAGATAAAAGTAAAAAACAATTGTCAAATAGTAAAGTTACATGAATTTCTGGAAGATTTAATGCCATAAAAAACTACAATCATTTCTATTCTAACTGGATAATTTGATTAGTATTGAAACAAGTGAATCATAAGCATATTTTTGAATCACTATCCATTTCAAATTTGACATTAATATATCACTTATATTTTCTATGAAATTATCAATTAAGTTCCAATATAAAGGTATTAGAGCTAAAGGAAGAGAATACACTGATGTTAATATTTACCATTTTTCATTTCTTATTTTGAACTCATAATGATGTTTTAAATGGGTTGTTATAAATAATTCCATAGTTTTATAATTCTGATTTGCACTTTCTAGCAAATAAATGTGTATGCATATATACATCATCCTTAAAACCTATGTAATACATACATATACATATATGGAGCACTGATGGTGCAGTGGTTAAGAGCTCGGCTGCTAACCAAAACGTCCACAGTTCGAATCCACCGGCCCCTTCTTGAAAACCCTATGGGGCAGCTCTACTCTGTCCTGTAGAGTTCCTATGAATCGGAATCGACTTGATGGCAACAGGTTTGGTTCTTTTGGTTTCTATACACACACACACACACACATATATATATATACACACACGTATATATATACACATATATGTGTGTGTGTATGTGTATGTCTGTATATATATATGTATCTCCACCAATTGTCTGTCAGTTTGTTGTACTGTGCAGGCTTGTGTGTTGATGTGATACTGTAAGCTATGGTACTGGTATTTGAAATACAAGCAGGGTTACCCATGGTGGAAAGTTATCAGCGGAACTTCCAGACTAAGACAGACTAAAAAGAAAGACCTGGTGATCTACTTATGAGTTAAAAAAAAAAAAAAGCCAGTGAAAATGTTATTGATACCCGTAGAACACTGTCTGATACAGTACTGGAAGACGAGCCCCTCAGGTTGGAAGGCACTTAAAATACAACTGGGGAATAGTTGCTTCCTCAAAGAAAAATTGATCTTAATGGCATGAATGGAGTAAAGCTTTTACGACCTAATTTTGCTAATGTGACATGACTCAAAATGAGAAGAAACAGCTGCAAACACCCATTAGTAATTGAAACATGGAATTTATGAAGTATGGATAAAGGAAAATTAGAAATCGTCAAAAATGAAACAGAACATTTAAAGATCCATAGCTTTGGTATTAGTGAACTAATATGAACTGGAACAGAAAATTGTATGGTCTAAAATGCCAGGGGGAACCCTGGTGGCATAGTGGTTAAGAGCTATGGCTGCTAACCAAAAAGGTCGGCAGTTTGAATCCACCAGGTGCCCCTTAGGAACCCTATGGGGCAGTTCTCCTCTGTCCTATAGGGTCACTATGAATTGGAATCAACTCGACAGCAACGAGTTGGTTTTTGTTTTTAATATGCTAGGAATGACAGATTGAAGAGGAACACCATGGCATTCATCAATAAGAACATTTCAAGATCTATCCTGAAGCACAACATTGCCAGTGATAGTATAATATCCATAAGCTTACATGCAAGACCAGTTAATACAACTATTATTCAAATTTACAAGCAACCACTAATGTCAAAGATGAAGAAATGGAAGATTTTTACTAACTTCTGCAATCTGAAATTGATCAAACATGCAGTGAAGATGCGTTGATAATTACTAGTGGTGGGAATGCAAAAGTTGGAAAAAAAGAAAAAGGACCCGTAGCTGGAAAATATGGTCTTGGCAATAGAAATGACACTGGAAATTGCAAGATAGAATTTTGCAAGACCAATGACATATTCATCGTAAATACTTTTTTTCAAAAACACAAACAGTGATTATACACATGGACCTCGCCTGATGGAAAACACAGGAATTAAATCAACTTCGTCTGTTGAAAGAGATGATGGAAAAGTTCAGTATCATCAGCCAGAACAAGGCCAGGGGAAGATTGCAGAACAGAACATCAATTGCTCAAATGCAAGTTCAAGTTGAAGCTGAAGAAAATTAAAACAAGTCCATGAGAGCCAAATTACAACCTTAAGTATATTCTATCTGAATTTAGAGACCATCTCAAGAATAGATTTGATGCATTGAACAGGAATGACTGAAGACCAGACCAATTTTGGGATGACAGCAAGGACATCATGTATGAAGAAAGCAAAAGGTCATTAAAAAAAGACAAGAAAGAAAGAAAAGGCCAAAATGGATGTCAGAAGACACTCTAGAACTAGCTCTTGAACATAGAGTAGCTAAAGCGAATGGGAGAAATGATGAAGAAAAAAGCTGAAGAGATTTCAAAGGGTGGCTCAAGAAGACAAATTAAGTAATATAATGACATGAGCAAAAACCAGGAGTAAGAACACCAAAGGGAAGAACATGCTTGGCATTTCTCAAGCTGAAAAAGCTGAAGTAAAAGTTCAAGCCTTGAGTCACAATATTGAAGAATTCTATGGTCAAAAAATTGAATAAAACAGGAAGTATCTGAAAAAGATGGAAGGAATACGGAGTCACTGTACCAAAGAGAATTGTTTGACATTTAACCATTTCAGGAAGTAGCATATGATCAAGAACTGATGGTACTGAAAGAAGAAGTTCAAGGTAGACTGAAGATATTGGTGAAAGACAAGGCTCCAGGAACCAACAAAATACGAATTGAGATGTTTCAACAAAAGTATGCAATGCGGGAGGCACTCACTAGTATATGCCAATAAATTTGGAAAACAACTAACTGGCCAACCAAATGAAAGAGATCCATATTCGATCCCATTCCAAAGAAAGGTGATCCAACAACAACAAAATGTGGAAATTATTGAACATTATCATTAATATCACAATCGAGTAGAATTACGCTAAATATAACTGAAAACTGTTGCAGCAGGACATTGCAGGGAACTGCCAGCAATTCAAACCGGATTCAGAAGAGAATGTGGAACAAGGGATATCATTGCTGATGTCAGATGGATCTTGGCTGAAAGCAAAGAATATCAGAAAGACGTTTATCTGTGTTTTACTAATTATGCAAAGATATTTGACTGTGTGGATCATAACAAATTATGGATAACATTATGAAGAATGGGAATTCGAGAACACTTAATTGTGCTTATGAGGAACCTGTACATAGACCAAGAAGCAGTTGTTGGAAAAGAACATGGAGATACTGCGTAGTTTAAAATCAGAAGGTGGGAGAGAGAGTTGTAACTTTTCACCATTCTTATTCAATCTATATGTTGAGCAAATAATCTGAGAACTTGAACTATATGAAGAAGAATAAGACAAAGATTGGAGGAAGAGTCATGAACAACCTGCAATATGTAGATGACAACCTTGCCTGATGAAAGTGAAGAGGACTTGAAGCACTTACTGACGAAGATCAAGGACTGCAGCCTTCATTATGGATTATACCTCAACATAAAGAAAATAGAAATCCTCACAGCTGGACCAATAAGCAGCATCACAATAAACAGAGAAAATATTGAAGTTGTCAAGGATTTCGTTTTACTTGGATCCATAATCAACACCCAAGGAAACAGCAGTCAAGAAATCAAATGACATATTGCATTGGGCAAATCTGCTGCAAAAGAAATCTTTAAAATGTTAAAAAGCAAAGATGTCACTTTTAGGACTAAGGAGTGCCTGGACTCAAGCATTGATATTTCCTACCACCTCATATGCATGAGAAAGCTGGACGATGAATAAGGAACACCAAAGAATTGATGCATTTGACTTACAGAATTGGCAAAGAATATTGAATATACCATGGACTTTTCAGAAGAGCTAACAAATTTATCTTGGAAGAAGTACAGCCAGAATTGTCCTTAACGTGAGGATGGCAAGACTTCTTCTCACTTACTTTGGACATGTTATCAGGAGGGCCCAATCCCTGGAGAAGTACATCATGCTTGGTAAAGTAGAGGGTCAGTGAAAAAGAGGAAGACCTTCAATGAGATGGAGTGATGCAGTGGCTGCAACAATGGGCTCAAATATGGTAATGAGGATGGCACAGGAAAAGGCAGTGTTAGGACTTTTGTACATAAGGTCTCTATGAGTTGGAACTGACTTGAGGGCACCAAACAACAACAACTATATACATACATACATATATATATATATATATATAAATAAAGATATCTCAAGATATATCCTTACGTACAATGCTGTCAGTGATAGAATGATATCTATACCCTACAAGGACAACCAATTAATATGACTAATATTAAAATTTACACACACACCACCAAGGCCAAAGATGAAGAAATTGAAGATTTTTACCAATTTCTGAAGCCTGAAATTAATCAAACATGCAATCAAGATGCACTGAAAATTACTAGTGATTGGAATACGAAAACTGGAAACAACAAGGATGGATTGTTGGAAAATATGGCCTTGATGATAGAAACAATGCAGGAGATCACATGGTAGAATTTTGCAAGACCAACAACTTCTTCACTGCAGATACCTTTTTTCAACAACATAAATGACAGCTATATACATGGACCTCACCAGATGGAATACACAGGAATCAAATCTACCACATCTGTGGAAAGAGACAATGAAGAAGCTCAATATCATCAGTCAGAACAAGGCCAGGGCCAGACCGTGGAACAGACCATTGATTACTCATATGTAAGTTCAAGTTGAAACTGAAGAAAATTAGAGCAAGTCCATTAACGCCAAAGTATGACCTTGAGTATATCCTACCTGAATTTAGAGACCATCTCGATAATGGATTTGACACATAGAACACTAATGATCAAAAACCAGATGAGTTGTGGGATAACATCAAGTACATTATACAAGAAGAAAGCAAGAGTTCATTAAAAAGACAGGAGAGAAAAAAAAGGCCAAAATGGATGTCAGAAGAGACTTGAAAGTTGCTCTTGAACATCATGTATTTAAAGCTAACAGAAGAAATGATGAAGTTAAAGGGCTAAACAGAAGATTTCAAAGGGCGCTCAAGAAGACAAAGTTAAGTACTATAATGACATGTGCAAAAACCTGGAAATAGAAAACCACAAGGGAAGGACACATTAGGCATTTCTCAAGCTGAAAGAACTGATGAAAAAATTCAAGCTTCAAGTTGCAATACTGGAGGATTTAAGGGAAAATATTGAAAGACACAGGAAACGTCAAAATGAGATGGAAGGAACACACAGAGTCACTATATCAAAAAGAACTGTTCTACATTCAACCACTGCAGGATATAGCATATGATAAAAAACATATGGTACTGAAGGAAGAAGTCCAAGCTGAACTTAAGACACTGGCAAAAAACAAGGCTTCAGAAATTGACGGAATACCAAGTGAGATGTTTCAACAAACAGCGGCAGTGCTGGAAGTGCTCATTCATCTATGCCAAGAAATTTGGAAGACAGCTACCTGGCCAACTGACTGGAAGAGATCCATATTTATACATATTCCAAGAAAGGTAATCCAACTGACTGCAGAAATTATCGAACAATACCATTAATATCATGTGCGAGAAAATTTTGCTAAAGATTATTCAAAAGCAGTTGCAGCAGTACACTAACTGGGAACTGCTAGAACTTCAAGCCAGATTCAGAAGAGGATGTGGAATGAGGGATATCATTGCTGATGACAGATATATTCTGGCTGAAAGCAGAAAATACCAGAAAGATGTTTACCTGTGTTTTACTGACTATGTGAAGCCCTTTGACTGTGCAGATCAAATTACGGATGACATTGCACAGAATGGAATTCCAGAACAGTTAATTGTGCTCATGTGGAACCTGTACATTGACTGAGAGGCACTCTTTTGAACAAAACATGGGGATAGGTTGTGGTTTAAAGTCAGGAAAAGTGTGCATCAGGGTTGTATCCTTTCACCATACTTAGTCAATCTGTATGCTGAGCAAATAATCCAAGAAGTTGGACTACATGAAGAAGAATGGGGCATCAGGATTGGAGGAAGACTCATTAACAACCTGAGATATGCAGACAACACACCTCACTTGTTGATAGTGAAGCGGACTTGAAGCACTTTCTGGTGAAGATTAAACACTACAGCCTTCAGTATGGATTACACCTCAACATAAAGAAAACAAAAACACTCACAACTGGACCAATAAGCAATACCATGATAAATGGAGAAAAGATTGAAGTTGTCAAGGATTTCATTTTACTTGGCTCCGTAATCAACACCCATGGAATCAGCAGTCAAGAAATCAAGTGACATATTGCATTGTGCAAATCTGCTGCAAAAGACCTCTTTCTAGTGTTAAAAAACAAAGATGTCACTTTAAGGACTAAGGTGCTACTGACCCAAGCTATGGTGTTTTCAATTGTCTCATATGCATGCAAAAGCTGGACAATGAATAAGGAAGACCAAAGAAGAACTGATGCCTTTGAATCATGGTGTTGGTAAAGAGTACTGAATATATCATGGACTTCAAGAAGATTGAACAAATCTGTCTTGGAGGAAATACAGCCAGAATACTCCTTAGAAGCAAGGATGGTGAGACTTCATTTCACATACTTTGGACATGTTATTAGGAGGGACCAGTCCTGGAGAAGGACATCACGCTTGGTAAAGTGGATAGCTAGAGAAAAAGAGGAAGACCCTTACGAACTGGATTGATACAGTGGCTACAACAATGAGCTCAAGCATAACAATGTTTATGAGAATGTTTATATGGAGCCCTGGTGGTGCAGTGGTTAAGTGATACGGCTGCTAACTAAAAGGTTGGCAGTTGGAATCTACCAGCAGCTCCTTGGAAACTCTATGAGGCAGTTCTACTCTTGTCCTATAGCGTTGCTATGAGTTGGAGTCGATTCAATGGCAGTAGGTTTGTTTTTTGTTTTTTGTGTATGTATGTATGTGTGTGTGTGTGTTTAATTTGTATCAATACACATTTCTGGTGTACCTGCCATGTATAAACACTGGGAGTTGAAACCAAGAGACACAGAAAAGTAGCTCTAGGCCTCAAGGGGCAATAAACTATCTTTAATAACAATTTCATCATGTTTCAGTTTTCCTCAAATTAACTGTACAGCATCTTAATCTGTTGTACATGCACGCTGTTTCCTCTTGAGCTACAAATCTCAAACCACCAGACTGCAACGTAAGATTTTCTACATTTAACTACCCATCACATCTATATGTTTAACCCAATTATTTTCACACAAAGTAATTGTTATGATGGTCAGGAAAAAGTGAAATTAACTGGGTGATAGTTGATTTAACTTGGTTTTAAATCCATGAAATTGTAAAGTTGTTTTGACCTATTTCTGAAGAAGAAAATCTTCAAAGAGTGGGAGATTTTTAAGATAACACAAAAATTCAAGTAATTTTTTCTGATAATTGAAAATCTTAATGTATTCTCCAGAAACATTTTCAAAAACCATGATTTCACCAAATCCCAAGTCAGAGGTATTAAATTTAACAAATAGCATCTGTCTTTACTTGGCTTGGCCAAACTCCGGCTCTATATTCTCGTCTGATGTCACCCTCATACAATTCTATTCTGTCAGTTTGGATCTCTCCTTTCATCTGGATAGTGCTTGGAAAACTAAAATGAGAAGTGAGGTTTTCATTGCACAGCTCTATTGTGGTTAGCACCATGGGACACCCAGGTTACTTTGTTATAATAGACTATTCTTATAATTAAATTCAACAAACATATATTCACTACCTATTATTTATAAGGGATTATGCTGCCTGCAATTGGAAAATAGATAATTGACCAAGAAATAATTTCAAATTTGAGAAGTCCCTTATATAAGTAACTTTAGAATGAGGCAAACTGATTATATTAATAAAAATAAAATAAAGTACACAAAATTCAGTTCTAGAAATAACTATTATATAGTCTGAAGGCAGTGTCCTGTATTTGCATTTCCTTTGACCATATTAAGTCAAAGAACACACGTTTAATTGTTAGAATTGAAATTTCCTAATATAATCCCCATTTCATTAGGTCATAATTATATGAGAATCTTTTGGTATCATTTATTATAAACCTTCATTTTTTTCGATCAACAAATAACATTTAAAGATAAACTGAGTCACCTGACTTACCAATTTTGTTAAAAGGTAAACGTAGAGGAAATGTGTAGACAGTACGCTAAAGCTACAATCCTTTGCCTTTGTACCCACTGAGAAATATGCAGGATTTGGGATCATGCTCCAGGTATCTGTCATCTCTGTGCTTTTTTGTAATTGGAGGATAAAAACTCAAAGAGTTGTTAAAAGAAGGATAAAGCTAATACTTAAAAAATGATTTGCACAGTGTCTGGCACAGAGTAAACCTTCAGGAATTATTCGCCTTTATTATCCCTTTCAGGGGCACTGAAATATCTGTTCCTGTTATATTTTCTGCTCCTGGAGGAGGATTGACATGTATGTTCTGGTGTTGTGGCAGATATTTGTGCAACTGCCTAAAAAACAAGGAAGTTGGTCTGCACCACATTTGAGTGTTGAGAGCTATTCGTATGAAAGGATGCTTCCCGGAGGAGAGATTGTGTGAAGCTTTTGTGTCTTTTGGCTTCTGTACAGCGAGATAAGGGTTGCAATTATGTTTACTATTTCCTCTGTGTTATTGGGAAGGTAGTTACTGGCATTTGGAAATATTGAAGTAAATGAGTTATTTTTGGAGTGAAAACAGTTAGTGCTGTACTTCCTGGGCCATGGGACCAATATGTTCTGCATGTGCGATGTGCTTCATGGAACATGGGACCAATATGGCCCACTTGCATTAGTCACCCCTCTGATGACATCTTTTATAAAGTGCTCACATCGCTGATGACATCTTTTATACACGTCCTGAGCCATGGGAGCGATATGTACCGTATTTGTGATGTACTTCATAGAACATGAGAACAATATGGCCTGCTTGCAATTGGCACCCCATTTGTTCAAATAATAAAAATTACCAACAACAATGATTCAGCATCCATTACATTAGTGAAAAAACTTAGCATCACCAAAAAATTCCAGAAAAAAAAATGCTAATTCACCCATATTATCTGATGATTTGTTTGTAAGCATAGTACATTTTTTTCATTATGGTGATGCTTTGAATGCTTTAATTGAAAAGCAATGATTATAGAAATTTGTCGTTTAATAGAAAAATAAATGTTATCATTTACTACTTGTTTATAAAGAGATTTACCTCTAATGATATTAGAAAGCATGCAATACAAGATAATAGGTTCAGAATTTTCCATGCAATTAATAACATGTTATTATATATGGACCATGGAAATATAACATATAACTTGGCAAGATTCTTGTACCTAGTTTTCAACTGTGGTAAAGGGGTTTTCAAATTCAAATTTTCACCAAAACTCTGCTATCTGGTAAGATAATTGAGCTTTCTCAATATATATTTAGTATACATATAAATACTTATAACATTTCCAAGATATAAATACAACCATTTATACATTATCCAAAATAGAAAAATATCTTCCAAATTATTGTAAATATAAAAAAACTAATGCAAAAATTCTAATGTAAAATTTAACTTCTTATTTTTGCTTTAGTTTTGTTCATGTGTTAATTCTTCTGTCATTTTAGATTAATAGACTGCTAACTATCACTTAATCAGCCAACATTCTGGTGTTCTATTTAAAAATTTTAATAAAGCATAATATAAACCATTTGTTTCTGCATTAAAATCTTCAGTATCTGATTCTAACATAAAATATTTTTATATATCTCTGGTTACATGTTGTGTAGCTCTTTAGAAAGGCTGTTTCCTTTCCAGATTCATGATTAATCTTTAGAAGGCCTCACTAATGAATAGTATAATGACAGTGAATCTAGCATACTTTGGCAGAGTCTGGGAAGGCAGTCTTCCAGCAAGGCTATTAATGTCAGAACTAATTTAGTTCTTGGAGAATTTTATTAATTATTAGAATTCATTTTTCATTTTTAAAATCCCTGTTTCTCTATAGCATGAACTGAAATTATGAGTTAAAAACTGAGCAATAATTATCCTTCCTCCCCTTGAATGTTAGGACCTGGGGCCCAGTCTAAATTGTAATTTAGGGATCTTGACCCAGTTAAGTGGGCTCAAGTACATTGTTGTTAGCTGCTGGCCAGAGGGCGACCCCATGCACGAAGGAACAAAACGTTCCCAGTTCTGTATCATCTCCATAATAGGTTACAAATCAGACCGTTGAGATCAATACAGAAACCCAGGGAGAAATGGTACTGTATGTAAAAAAGTCATACATAACAAGCTAAAGCACAATGAGAAGAGTCTAGATGAGGCACTGGGAAAAAAAAAAAAATGTGAAAAAATTCAATGCCGGATGTTAGAGTACAGCGTAAAGGATTCCTTTCTATAGTGTACTTGTTTGTCAATGCTGGGTAGGGTAAAAGGGATAAAGTAACAAATGTATATGGGAATTGCATTAGACTTATAGTTCTGAGAAACTATATATTAGAAAAAGAAGGAGAAGGAGGAAGAGAAGGACGAGACTACCAACCTGAATTTTCCCCCAAGTAAAATGTATATCAAGTAAAATACTTCTTTCAGTGACTAAAGAGTTGTGAAAAATATCATGGTAATAGAAAGATAGGTAATAGTTGTCTAATTTTTATGACACAGTCAATATTTTACAATCCGCATTGAAACTGATTTTTCTTACAGATAACAAAGGCAAATTCCTATACCTCTGAGTCCAAATATTTTTGTTTTTAACTGCTTTGTGATTAACAATGACAAAAACCTTTACTGTGTTGTATGTGTATCTTTCTAGCATTCAAATCAAGATGTGAATGCTTTAAGTCATAAGATCACAAGGAATATTAATACAAGGTCTTTTTTAAAATTCCACACAGTGCAATAAAGTGTGTAGTATTTCGAGAAATGAAGTCACAAGGCAGATGAAAGATTTATAAATATTGGAAAACAACAGTGCTCCTTAGATTTTTTTCTGAATATTAATGACTAAAAAGTTAGGAACTGAGATTAGCATTAATTTTAGAACTATAGTCAGATGGACAGTGCTTGGAAGAGTACAAATGTATTGAAAGTTTTACGTAGAGCACAATATTTTATTATTTACAAAACTACATATATTTTGTTTTGTTTTAATGATGCATAATATGTGGTAGAACTATTAAAAATCAGGACATCTTTAAACTGTATTGATAAAACGAAACACCAAAACTAATAGAAAACTCTAAATTTTTATTAAGTCCACAGAAATCCAGTGATTTTCCTTCCCACTGAACTAATTATTTTCTAGGTTTAATTGATCAAAATTAATTGGTGTTTGAGGTAAGGTGGACGATTATGATGTTAATGATAATAATATCATTAAATGCAGAGATTCTTTTTATATAATCCAGGTCATCGTTTAAGGAGGTCTAGTGGCAATGGTTAGGCTCTTAGCTGTTACCTAAAAGGTTGGCAGTTCAAATGTGTAGCCGGTCCTTGAGAGAAAAGATCTGGCAACCTACTTCCATAAAGATTACAGCCTAGAAAATCCTATGGGGCAGTTCTACCCTGTTCTCTAGGATTGCTGTGAGTCAGAAGGGACTTGATGGCAAAGAACAACAACCTGTCATTGCTTAAAAACAGCTACATTCACAAAGTCACAATGCAACTTAAAAGTTTAATCTACACTCAGAAAGAGGATTATGTTTCCACGTGGAGTGTTGTGTTCCTAAAAGGAAAAGTAACAACATAAAATATCAATCTGTAAGTAACTATTACAGAATATAGAAGTTTATAGAAAAATGCTGGCAGAATATATTCTTCCGGAAAAATTTTTTAAATATATTAAGAATATCTATTTCCCTGATATTAATTACATTTGTTGCAATTATCTGCTTGGGTATAAACCAAACTTCAAGTCTAATAGATATTTTCCAAGTTTTCAAAAATGTTAAGAATGATGCCACAGAATAATATGAAAGTAAATTTACTTTTTTATTTAAGCCTCTGTGCAAATACTAAACCATAAAAATACAAAAAACAAACCTGCTGCTGTTGAGTCAATTCCAACTCATAGTGACCCTATAGGACAGAGTAGAACTGTCCCAGAGGGTTTCCAAGGAGACGCTGGTAGATTCAAACTGCCAAGCTTTTCGTCAGCAGCCTAGCTCTTAACCACTGAGCTACCAGGGCTCCATGCAAATACTAGCTAATATAAAATATTTATTGAGATTTCAATCTAACAGTACTGCTCTAAACTTTTTTAACAAACTTCACATATAATGACTAATTTAATATTCATAAACAAGGTATTATTATCTTCTCGTGAGAGACGAGGAAACTGAGTCATAGTTAGAACTTGAATGTGTTGCCAGAGATAGCACACCTAGTATTTCAAAGACATAATTTGTAACCAGAGCTTTCAGTCTTAAACTTTAAGAAGCTATAATATAAAGGTAACTATGTGCTGCAGGTTTCTTGTAAAAGTTAAGCCAAAAATTAAATGTTAGGACCAATAAGCAACATCATGATAAACAGAGAAAAGACTGAAGTTGTCAAGGATTTCATCTTACTTGGATCCACAATCAACGCCCATGGAAGCAGCACTCAAGAAATCAAGCGACGCATTGTATTGGGCAAATCTGCAGCAAGAGACCTCTTTAACGTGTTAAAAAGCAAAGATGTCACTTTAAGCACTAAGGTGTGCCTGACCCAAGCCCTGGTGTTTTCAATCACCTCATATGCATGCGAAAGCTGGGCAGTGAGTAAATAAGACCAAAGAAGAATTGATGTCTTCGAATTATGGTGTTGGCAAAGAAGATTGAATATACCATGGACTGTCAAAAGACTGAACAAATCTCTCTTGGAAGAAGTACACTAGAATGCTCCTTAGCAGCAAGGATGGAGAGACTACATCTCACATTCTTTGGACATGTTATCAGGAAGGATCAATCCCTGGAGAAGGACATCATGCTTGGTAAAGTAGAGGGTCAGTGAAAAAGAGGAAGACCCTCAACGAGATGGATTAACACAGTAGCTGCAAGATGGGCTCAAGCATAACAACGACTGTGACGATGGCACAGGACCAGGCAGTGTTTCGTTCTGTTGTACATAGGGTCGCTATGAGTTGGAATCAACTTGACGGCACCTAACAACAACTTACTCACTAAAGCTACCTTTATAACACATGCAAATCTCTGTTCCAAGTTCTTTACAAACATTAATGCATTTAATACAAAGAGGTTAAAAGCATGGTGCTTCAGACCTGGAATAAATAACAGCCTCATTTTTTTTTTTTTAAATGAATAGGAATACTTCAGTCAAGAGAAGAGAAGCAACATCCATAAAAATATGAAAGTTGGTATTTGAAGACATGAAACTTTTTTTTACTATGCATATCACCCATATATTTTTTTATTATTAATACTCACATCACTATATTAGTTACATAAGGGAAGTGCTATCCCTAGATCAGAGATGAGAAAACGGAGGATGTGAAAGAAGAAGTAACTGTCAAATTTTTTTTAATGTAGTCGGTAGTAGAACCAATGCCAAAAGCCCATATGTTTATTCTCCAAATCCTAATGATTTCTGCTGGGAGTGTTGCTAAATACTCAAATAAGATTGTCATACACTTAATTTCATAGCTATCTTTAAAGAACCTATTGTGTGCCTGAAACTGTATTAGGTTCTTGGAATACAAAGATGAAAATATGGCCCTTTGCTTACAGATGGAGAAAACATATGTCCCCAATCATGCCTGTCCTTTGTCCCTTTCTGATTAACATTTCTTTTGAACAAAATTGTTCTGGTTTGGATGATAAAGTCTATTGTCACTCTATTGAAAGAACCAACAATTTAATCATGACAAAGAAAAAGGAGTTACTTTTAAATTAGTTTTGTATTAGCTAGGAAAATGTGCAAGCTGCTGGATGTGTATGGAAGAACACTTTACCTACGGAGTTAATTCACAGATCAGGAGCTAGGATGGAAGCTTAAAGGTGCAATGTGAATTCATCATCAGTTGCTTACAAGGACAATAGACATGGAGAAGTGATGTAGAGAAAGGCAAACAATCAATACAGTTACCATATAAGCAAGGATAGCCTAAAATGGTGGGACAGATATGGGTTAAGGTAAATTTTCATTGAGTATCCACTGTGCTTCTCACATACTTCTTGGAGCTGACAATATAATGATGAAAGATAAAATGGCAGTTTGCTTGCTATCCTGTTTGGTAATGTTATAACACAAGCAAATTAAAGAGGCATTGGAAGAAGACCTAATAGAAAATATTAGTAGACTAGACCTTGAAGCATTCTTAAGCTGTAATTTCTATTAATAATATATGGTACCATGCTAATCTATCTATGCTTAGAGGACAACTTGGAACACTGAAAAAAAGAAAAGAGGATAGGCACGATTTTTCTCTTGCTTTTAGTTTTTATTTCTTATTCAGAAGCCTTTATTACTTAATAATAAACAGTTAATAAAGTGCCAAACAGCAGCAGATACAACTCTACACAAGAAGGAATATAAAAACTAAACAGCAGAGCTGCAAATCAAAATAATTAAATGTAATACATAGTCTACAGGGACTTTCCAGAAGCCAATAGAAGGGAAAATCTGCTCACAGCTAGAAAAAAGAGGCAGTGTTATAAATAAGAACAAGCAGAAGCCAAACTGTTGATTAAATTGCAAGAAAAGAAAAGGCCAAAACTAAAAAAGAAAAAGCTACTTTATGATAGAAATGTGTAACATTTGGCTAAATGGAACAACACTCCATTAAAAGGAAATTTTATTAAGTACCTTGTACATATGTTATCTGGTGGCATACTGGTTACGAACTCAGCTGCTAACCAAAAGGTCGGCAGTTCGAATCCACCAGCCACTCCTTGGAAGCCCTATTGGGTATCATTATGAGTCGGAATCGACTCGATGGCAACGGGTATCAGAATTTCTTTCTAACCTCTCGCACTCTTTCCATAAGTTCCTTCAGTGTCCCCACATTTTCTTTTCTTCTTTGTGAAATTATTTTTGAGGCCATGTCCTTTATCTTAATGTATTCTATTTGACTGACTCCTTTTAATTAGACTTCAATATTCAAACAGAAGTCAAAGTCACACTGAGGGTGAATGGAATGACTCACCTTTTCCCTTTACTTAACTTTCATATCTTCCCCCAGATGATAAATGCCAGGATGTATTAGATGCATAACAGGTTGTTTTTTTATACACTTCTCTTACCCATAATATAGGAGCCCATAATCAGAACCAGATAATAGGGAAGCCCTCAGCTGCCAAGGACATCAATTGCTATTGCCTCCCTTGGCACTGAAGGAAGGTATTGTTTAGCTTATTTTGTGAGATTTATGATCAAGAAGATCTCCACCAGAAAAGACAAATATTTCTTATTCATGAATGCTAGAAAGACTCACATTTAACAAAGATAATTTCATACATTGTATGTCTGCAATTTGATTTCTGAATTGTAGGCATTTCTATCCATTCTATCCTCATTCTTCATGAAGAAATGAATTTGCCTTCCACTTGGTCTCTTGGGACTGATTTTCCTTGCGTGTCCCTCCTCAAATCATTCTCAGCAAAGCAACTGAAGTTTATCTTTTTTCTACTTAATACAAATTTTTTATGTCAATGACCTGATTATAAACCTCATGAGCTTATTATTTTGTGTAAAACAAAGTCCAAACATCTTAGATAGATTCTCAGATTTTTACCACCTTATATTGCTGAGACATTTTTCCTCCTTTCCCAGGCAAAATGTCCTGGTATCAGGACATTATCTTTCCTATACTGTGTATGAACTATTTCTGTAGTATCTTATTTACCTCTCTGCACTTCGTTTCTGCCGTTCTACCGCACATTCCTTTTATGCACTTATTTCTCTCACACTTAGCACCTAATGGAACCAAAAGAGTTATTAGTTAAATACATGAATGAATGAATGAGTGAATGAGCAAATTTGTCTCTGACTATGGCTTGGTTTTATTTATATATTTATTTATTTTCATATTTCTAGTTCCACTTGAAGTAATAGTACATTAGAAAGAACACTTCTCTTAAAATTGGGATATGGCCTCAAATGCCAGTTCCATTCTATATGTCATGACTGTTATATTCTTTAGCTTCTCTGGATCTGTTTCTCAATTTACCAAATGAACAGTTTTCTTGTAGAAGAGTTATAACTATCATGTGTGGTTAATGTATGCAGAGGCTCTTTATAACTGAGGTAAATGTGTCAATTTCTAGGACTCTACTGTTGACTATTCTGTTGTTACTTAAAAACTGGTTGATCCTCATGTAATTTATGTGGCGTGCTCATAAATCACTGTCACATGTAAGACTGCAGAAATAATCTCTCAATATACAGAGCAAATATTTATATCATTTTATTGCTGAGAAAGTGAACAGCAGATTGCCAGGGATTTTATTCACCCTGGTGGTGTGGGCTATACATGGCCACATTTGATGACATATGTAAATGGGGATGTAATAGTCCCTAGAGCCAAGAGTCTCAGACCAGATAACATACCAGCCTCTTACTTAGATTTCAGATAAATGGTAGTTTTTATATATATGTTTGGCAGTCACATACACTAAAATCATATCCTAAGTGAGGGTGTCAACTAGGGCTTAGAAGATGGCAATAGCTTGGAACCACCTGTAATTCAAAAATTAGAAAAGTTGGATTTTGAATTAAGCCTTAATAAATACAAGTGCCTTGGATAGATTGAAATGGAAGCTAAAGGGCACTCCAGGTTAGGAGAATTCTTAAATGAATCCTACCAATAGGAAAAAGAAAAGTTAAAAATCAATGGGAAATTGAACAAACTAGATGTCTGCTATGCTTGCTGATCTTGGCATCCCTTTCTTTGCTTGTAGAACTGCACAATGTCTATTATTGGGGAGAGAAACTGTACAACAGGTCAAGTCAAGTTGCACAAATCGAAGTAAGAAATGTAGACAAGACATAAAGAGAGTCAGGCATCAAACCTTTTATTTTCCTTCACTATCCTTTTATTATTGTTGTTTGTATTTTCATTTTTTTTTTTATTTTTAAGCCATGAATTATTGATGATTTTCTACTTTAATTTAGAAACACTCTTTAATATATCTGCTATTTCAATGAATATAGTTAAATTTTCATTGGAAAATTGAATAATATATTTTTTGAGTCTTAGAAGATATCATATTTTTATTTTTCCTTCAAACACCATTTTGAAAATATATCAATATGAAAAAAAACACACAAAAGTATAGTGCTTTCAAAAGTTGTGCTGGTTATTAAGATTTTTTTCTTCTGAAAGAAATACAATTTAGTTTCATTTCTTAATATGAATTCATTCACTCATTCATTCAACATTCATGTTAATCAAGGCACTGGGAGATGCAAAGGTAAATAAAATACAGGCTCTGCTGATAAGATGTTCACAGATAAGAAAACGTATTATTTAAGTATGAATTTCTGATTACTTCTTTGTTTTCTTAACCTGATATGATAGGATATTTATAAATACTAAACATATAGTTAAAAATATTTGTTTAATATTGAAAAAGTAGTAGCATGGGTGTTATTAACTGTTCAGTATTAAAATTAGGAGAATTGGACTACATAGTATTAGTCATGAAAATCTGAAAAAATCTGCCTTCTTCTCTTGATTTTTTTCCAGTTATCTGCAAGTGAATAGGCTTTTCCATCTAAAGAGAATTATGGTTCTATTTGTGTAATCTAAAATGCTGAGTTCAAGTTCCTGCTATGTGACATCTGTGTGACCTCAGGCAAATCAGACGAGCTCTCCAAGACTCAATTCCCTGGTGCGTAAAGTGAAAATAACAGCATTGCTGCTTAAACAGGTTCTTGATGTCATAAATGAGACAGTGCATGTCAAGTGCTTAGCATAGTACCTAGGCATAAAGTCTTTCCATCAATGGAAACTACATTATTTAAAGCTGCTTTTTCTTTCTCTTGTAAACCTAGTAGATTTCAAAGGGCAGCTTGAGAAGACAAAGTAAAGTATTATAATGAAATGCGCATAGATCCAGAGTTAGAAAACCAAAAGGGAAGAACAAGCTCAGCATTCCTTAAGCTGAAAGAAATGAAGACAATATTCAAGACTCATCTTGCAATATTGAAGGATTCTATGGGCAAAATTTAACAATGCAGGAAGCATCAAAAGAAGATGGAAGGAATATACAGAGTCACTGTACCAGAAAGAATCAGTTGATGTTCATTCATTTTAGGAGGTAGCATATGATCAAGAACTGATAGTACTGAAGGAAGAAATCCAAGCTACACTGAAGGCACTGGTGAAAAACAAGGCTCCAGGAATTGATGAAATAACAGTTGAGATGTTTCAATAAACAAATGCAGTGAAGTGCTCACTCTTGTCTCTGACAAGAAATCTGGAAGACAGCTACCTGGTCAACCAACTGGAAGAGATCCAGTTCATGACCATTCCGAAGAAAGATGATTCAACAGAATGTGGAAATTATTGAACAATATCATTAATATCATATGCAAGCAAATTTTGCTGGAAATAATTCAAAAATGGTTGTAGCAGTACATGGACACGGAACTGCCAGAAATTCAAGCCTGATTCAGAAGAGGATGTGGAACGAGGGATATCATTGCTGATGTCAGATGGATCTTGGCTAAAAGCAGAGAATAGCAGAAAGATGTTTACCTGTGTTTTATTGACTATACAAAGGCATTCGATTGTGTAGATCATAATAAATTATAGATAATATTGAGAAGAATGGGAATTCCAAAATACTTAATTGTGATCACACGGAGCCTGCACATAGACTAAAAGGTCATCTTTCGAACAGACCATGATGATACTGTGTGGTTTAAATTCAGGAAAGGTGTGTGTCAGGGTTGTATCATTTCATCATAGTTATTCAATCTGTATGCGAAGCAAATAATCTGAGAAGCTGGACTATATGAAAAAGAATGGGACATCAGGATTGGAGGAAGACTCATTAACAACCTGCGATATGCAGATAATGCAATCTTGCTTGCTGAAAGTGAAGAAGACTTGAAGCACTTACTGATGAAGATCCAAGACTACATCCTTCAGTATGGATTGCACCTCGACATAAAGGAAACAAAAATCCTCACAAATGGACCGATAAGCAACATAAAAGAAAATTTTGAAATCGTCAAGGATTTCATTTTACCTGGTTCCAAAATGAAAGCACCAGTCAAGAATTCAAATGAGGTATTGCATTGATTGAGGTATTGAGAATCTGCTGCAAAAGAACTCTTTAAAGTGTTAAAAAGCAAAGACGTCACTTTGAGGACTAAGGTGCGCCTGACCCAAGCCATGGTAGTTCTAATTGCCTCATATGCATGCAAAAGCCACAATGAATAAGGAAAACCAGTCCCTGAAGAAGAACATCATGCTTGGCAAAGTAGAAGGTCAGTGAAAAAGAGGAACACCCTCAATGAAGTGGACTGACACAGTGGCTGCAATAATGGGCTGAAACACAGCAATGATTGTGAGAATGGTACAAGATCTGGCAGTGTTTCGTTCTATTGTAATAGGTTCCTTATGAGTCAGAACAGGCTCAATGGCAGCTAACAAAAACAGCAATTAATTGGAAGGCACAAAGTCTCTGACTTAATTTTCTTTTCCTCATTTCTTTGATGACATGAAAAATATCTTTTGTATCACAGCCATTTTATGTTTATTATTGTCATTGCCTCATGCTATCATGGCTTTTACATTCTAAACAAATCTCTTTCTTAAATAAGTAGAGTTTAGTATTGTTTCTCCCTCATATATTGTCATCTATTATATATTGTCTTTTCACATGTATCTTTGATAAGTGTTCAAGAACCATATTGGATACCTATTGTTCATTTATTTTGCCATTTTCAGAGAATAATGTTAAATGCTCTAATTATCTGCTTTCATAAAGTAAAACAAATTTTTATGTATTTGTTACTGATAATAATTTTCTTTTAAAATTATGCTACATGGTTATTAGCTTCAAATTCTCGATCAGTTCCCCAAAACAGCATGCTACATGTTTGTATTGGATTAGATTCTCTATTTTAAGAAATATAAAGTTGTTCACATACTTCAGGAATCTTCTCTTTCTGGTATATTGTAAAGGATTTCTAATATGTAAAAAATCATAAATTATGGAAGTGAGTTATTATCCATAAGAATTTTAACTTTATAACTTATCTTTATTCCATTAAATTAAGAGTCATGCCTCAAATCCGGTTCAATCAAATATGTATTCAAGATCAGCTACTATTCACCAGGCACTGTATCAGATGTAGCTATAGACATAATGAAAGCATAAGAGAATTCTGCCATCAAGAACTTATTTATTTAGGGATGTGGTGCTATAAGAAGGTATTCCATTTGAACATGGCATAAAATGAAGGGCAAAATTTCACCAGAGACCTGTGATTGCTTTGAGAAGACTGAGGCCTTACATAGTCAAGAAATGCTTTTGATTTAATGTCTGTTCCACTCAATTTAAAAGGAGTATTTTGCATTAAAAATACATAATCATACATACTGAAATTATACTTACACACTTCTAAGTTGATTTGGTAATCTGACTCTAGAAGAATAGATAGCATTTGGGTATTGTATGTGTTTGAGTAGTTACAAAATGCATGCAAGCAGAAGAACATGAGCCCAGAAGTGGTAACGGGTACAGTGTGATTGCAGGGCAACAAGGAACTCATGGATGAGAATAGGGTGAAAAAACTGCAGTGTGAGGGGGAAGGATCCAAAGACACTATAGAAGAAAATTATAGAAGTAGAAGCATTATAGCAGGAAAAGGTTATACTGACTAGTTTAGGCGCAGGAGTGACATGGGTATGTATGTAAACAAGCAGGTATAATAGACAGGCAAGCCAGCTCGGAAGCTATAGCATTAACCCAGGCATGTGACGATGACAACTTAGACTAAGATTTAGAAGTGGGAATGTAAAAACTGACTGATGAATGTGTTCTGTTTGTTTGGTTTCTGAAATAATAAAACTTTGTAAGTGTCACAGAGAAGGTAGAAAGAAGAGAGATGAATCAAAACAGTAGTAAGCTTTTGAGCCTGGGTAAACAAGGAGAGTGGTGATGACGTGCATACAGACACAGGCACTGGGAAAGCAAGCTTATTCAGAGTCTGGGTAAAGTTGAAGTGAATAGTAAGGAGATTAAAATACACATCCACTTTATTTAGACACTTGTATTCTCTAGATTTCTGGAATTTTTTTTTCTATTATTTATGATTTTCAAGCAGTTTCCCTATATTTCATTTTAAAAAAATAGCTATTGCTAATGTTTATTAAGATAGGTATTGCTTAAGCGATTTGCATGTATTAGCTTCTTTAATCTTCACCACATCTGACAAAATAGTTACTATAATGATATCATGCTTGCTAAAATAGAAGGTCAGCAAAAAAATAGCAGGATCATCAACAAGATGGATTGACACAGTGGCTACAACAGTGGGCTCAAGCACAGCAATGACGATGAGAATTAGGTGCAAGATCTGACAGTGTTTCGTTCTGTTGTAATAGGGTCATTATAAGTCAGAACTGACTTGATGGCACCTAACAACAACAACAACGTCATGACAACAATTTTACAGATGAGGAAACGGAAGTACATAGGATTAATTAACTCGCCCAAGGTCACAGAGTTTGTACATTCTAGATACAATTTTTAAACTCAAGTAGTCCTTGTTTCTATCTACTTGTGTGTACTGCTTCCCTCATCCCTAACAGTCAGTTTAGTAACCAAGTTCTAACTAATCTATATGTTTTAGCTCTCACACCATTCTTTTCTCTATAAGTATTACCTGTCATTCCATCATTCAGACCCTCTTCATCCTTTACTCCTCATGGTACAACAGCATCATAACTGATCTCCTGGCTTCTAAACTCTTCCTAGTTTAGTAACCTACTCATTTATCGACTAGCTCGTTATCTGAAATTTTGCATTTACGATAACAGTAAAAACTGTACTGATTATTTTGCACATTAACAATGTACGTTTGGCAGTAACGAACACCGAGGTGAACAGGCAAGAGTAACATTGGCTGTGATGATTAAGGTTATGTGTCAACTTGGCTAGGCCATGATTCTCAGTGGTTTGGCAGTTATGTAATGATGTAATTTGGCAGTTATGTGATGATGTAATTTTGCAGTTATGTAATAACATAGCCATCCTGCATTCTGTGATCTGATGCAGTTGTCCTTCATTTTTGCATAACGCTAGTTTTCGCATAATAGCCTGACCTTTGGAACCTAACCATGTCGATAAGCGAGAAGTGGGTGTAAATCCTTTGCTGAAAAACTGATCAAGACCCACTGTGACATTTAAAAATATTCAACGGCACCCAATAAGCTTTGATATTATGTCAAAATAAGCATGGCAGATAAGGTTATTTACAATCCAATGCTTGTATACATTGTTGTTGTTAGGTACCAATGAGTCGATTTTCAACTCATAGCCACCCCGGGCAACAAAGTAGGACTGCTCATAGGTTTTTTCTAGGGTGTAATTGTTACGGAAGCAGACCTCCAATTCTTTCTCTTGCAAAGTGCCTGGGTGGGTTCCAACTACCAACCTTTAGGTTAGCAACCGAACGCTTAATGTTGGTGCCACTATGGTTGTATACATATCTAACCTCATTTCCAAAATTCCCTTCAAAAATTCTGCTGTAAAAAATCACCTCTGTAGTCCCATCAGCCTAATAAATTGCTTCTAATCCTGAAAAAAAAAAAAAAATTCTGCTGTGGGAACAAAGATCTGCTACCATTCTAAGCTGTGGCGTATTTTTCCATACTACTCTACTTTTGCATATACCAATTCAACTGAATAGAAGATTTCCATGGCTGACTAGAAAACCCCTAATCAGCTTTCATGCTTGTAAAGCATGCTGTGGTTGAGTCAGCAACATTCACCTCATTACAAATGATTAGCCATTACAGTCAATCTACGGGATCCCCCAATGACTAATTCTGGTCAAATCGTAGACATATGTCTTAAATGTCTTGTCAATCAGACTAAAGGGAAGAATTTATATTCCATGGTAGGGTGAAAAGTTTTCTCTCTCTTCTGCTGAACCAATGCAGGGAAGATTATAGCACCAGTTACTACTCATAACCATTTTGTAACAGTTAGCTCACCAGCCTTAGGTTGCTAATGCTGATGACATAGCAGAAACAGGAAAAAAAGCTGGATCCTTGATTACACCCCTAAACTACTGACCACGTTATTCCCTGAGTCTGCTGTCTCTCTGAACTTCCAGAAACATGATAGACATATCAAAATTATTGTCTTAATTCTCAGTCAGTGGAGTTTTCCATAACTTTTAGGCAAGAGGTTTCTAATTGATACAAAGATCAATTCAAAGTTATCTCTTTGATATGCCTCTCCATTTCCATAGACAGAATTGATTAGCTCCTCCGTATTTGGTGCATATTCTCATTTTAGTGCCTTTTAGTTTATACTATTATGTGTTTAAATATCTGACTTCACCCACTGAAGTATAAGTTCCTTGAAAACAAGGCCCTATCTATTTATCAGTATATTATTAATATCTAGCACTGTGCCTGACATACGGTAATTGCTCAAGAAATGCAGAAATAAGTGAATGAATGAATAAATACTGGGAATCCAGGTAGAAATATTCTGATGTAATGGAATATCTGGAACTGAAGTTCTCTTGAATTCTCATGTCCTAATAATGATTTGTGGGGATATATAAATTATAGTCCTTAATAGAAATAATTAGTGGAGAAATAGAGAAAGGATTACCCGAAACAAACACATCCGTTGCTGTCAAGTCGATTCTGACTCATAGCGACCCTATAGGACAGGGTACAACTGCTCCATAGGGTCTCCAAGGAGCTGCTGGTGGATTCGAACTGCTGATCTTTTGATTAGCAGTTGAGTTGTAAATATCCTAAAGGCACAAATAAGGTATAATAATTTTGTAGTTCTAGTTCATGCACATAGGTATTCTGTGTGTGTGTTTTTATTTTTTTACTTTGTTTTGATAAAAACAAATAATTATTCACCTTTTTATCTGCCTATCATGTCTTCACTCCTCCTCCCATCTTTGCAACTGAAACCCCTGCTTCAGGCTTAATCCCATTGCCTGTCCTGAGCTCTTCTTTGCCTGAGTGTCAACCACAGTGACAATACTTCCAAATCCTAAGTAGATTACCCTTCTTAGTTCCGATTAACTCCACTGAACAGTAAATGAGACAGCCCTGCTGGGAAGCGAAAGCAGACAATTGACCAGAGCCCTGTGACCTTGCCCAGGTCTTACACCAGTAATCTGCCTGGGCCTAAGTCCTTTCTCCAGAATAATTAATTGGAGTCCTACTACACACAGGCAGAACTTCTAAACCTATAAATGCTGGCTGTCTGGGCCTGATTTTGTTTACTTTTTAATGCACACCTGGATTCTTGGCTGCTATGTCATGTCTCTGTGATGGAATGTACTGCACTGATTCGAGACTGAGCTTTTTGCACTCCTTTAGTATCCTGGCATTATTTTTTATTTTTTTGAGTTAAGCCAGAACATCTGCTCATTTCTCCAGCTCTTATTTGTCTTCTTTGTGGCCTCTATTTTTGTACCTAACTGTATGACTCTTGTATAAGCTTCCAATTGTTATTCTTGTGTGCTGTTGAGTCAATTCTGACTTGTAGCATACCTATATTACAGGGTAGAACTGTCCCATAGGGTTTCCTAAACTGTAATCCATACAGGAGCAGATCACAACTGAGCAGCTAATGGGTTTGAACCATTGATCTTTCAGTTAGCAGCTGAGCCCTTAACCATTTCACCACCAGGGCTCCTAATACCTCCTGCAAAATGCCGCTGGCCTCACAGGGCTTCATAGTTCTCCAGTCTTTTCTCCTTTATCAATATGTCCAAGACTCCTAACTTCAGAACCATACTTTTGCTCTTTATCAATAAGTCATAATGTATTAATAAGATGAACAAATCCCACATATTGAGTAAATTAGATAATGTACTAATTCTTGCAACTTGGATATATATTTAACTCATCAAAAATGAAAAACAAAAAGCCTTTAAGAAGTTATTATGATAGCAGAAATATAGTTATTTTGGTCTGTTGCAGGATAGGTGTTGTGGTTATAGTACCTTTTATTATGGCTTAATAACTGCAAGTCAATAGGTAATAAACTTTTGGATAACATAAGCTTGAAAATTAGGTGAAGAAGAAAGATTACACTGAGCCAAAAAGATTGTTTTGATGAAAATAAATTGAATAAAATGATAAAAATAAATAAACTGAATTGTTAGCTAAACCAATCATAGTTTTGTTTTTGTTTTTCTTTTCTCAGGAGCTTCTTTATGTAGAAACGTATGGTATGATTGTTCCTAATTTTTATATTGTTACAAATTGTTATAAATTTCTACACAAAATTATACCAAATTTGTTTAGTTGTATTTATTAGCCAAAGAATAAATTCAATTTTTACTACTTCAATTTTTAAAAAAATGATTATAATAGATGAAGATACATGTAAAATAACCACATCCAACAATGTCCTTTAAAGGCTGGTTTGAGAAGATAAAAAAGCCTGAATATAAAACAGAATTCAAAGTTGAATCTCTGAAGGACTCAGATAAGGATACAATGGTAAAATTCGTCCTTCTTTTGAAAGTGCATCATTTACAAAATTTGGATGATCAGGGAACTAAAAGTCATAGTATTTTAAGATAATAACCTAATTGCATATATATTTTGATGTAGTAATCAAAACTGGCATTCATATTTGTCCTACTCTACTTACAAGTAAATTTTATTTTGTGATTTGTCTTTTTCAGTCCATGGTTGGTTAAAAATAACAGAAACCTATTCAAATCAGTTCAGGCAAAATAACATACAGATTCACTGGCACCAAGAAAAAGATGAGCCATCAGGTACCCAGTAGGAAGGAAACAAGGGTGGCCTCAGTGGCTTTAGCCAGAAGAAACGCAAGACTATTACTCTAATGCTCAGCTATTGACTCAATTCCTGTTTCATTCTGCTATCTCTTGCTCCTTGGTTTCCACCCACCTCCTGTACTTAAATAGGGGCCAACTATAGCATCAACCCAGTACATCTTTTAGTTCAAGCAATCATCATCTTACCAATTAAACTATATCTCCCTTAATTCTGATGGGTCAGCAACAAGAAAATGACATTTTTGGCTTTGGATTCAGATTGCAGTTCTTTTCACACAGTGACCTTGAGACACAGAGTGATTTCTTTAGGAAGAGAGTTTATACTAAGATATATTGACCATTATGTCAGCCATATAGCTATTGTAATTAAATAATCTTTCTACAAAGACTTTAGTTTTAAAAAGTATTTTATAATCTTATTTAAGTCTATTGTGAGTTAAAGACATATGCTATCTAGATGTACTTTAGCAGCTGACTTATAAGGCTGTGGATCATAAAGAAGATTTTTATTTTCAATACTTAGCAGGAAATGTTATAAATAAGATAATAGAGAACACACGAAAAGAACAAGCCATTACCCTCAAGGTCAACAGTCGATCAGAGTACAGTAAACTATATTTCTACTTACAGGTATTAGAATTCTACTGACTACAACCTGAAGTTGAAAAATAAAATGATGCAATTTAGAGCTGTGGAAGAGTATGCATAAGAACTGTATGAAGGCAGCTTGGATATGGTAGAGAGGCTGTGGCAAATGAAAAATATTGTCTGTTAGTGTTACCACATTACTCTTTTGAACACGTTATTCTTTATATTAGAGCTATGTTTACATTAAGGAGCCCTGTGGCACAAACGGTTAAGTGCTCAGCTGCTAACAAAAAGGTTGGTGCTTTGAAATCACCTAGCAGCTTCTTAGGAGAAAGATCTGGTGGTCTACTTCCATAAAGATCACAGCCCAAAAAACCCTATGAGGAAGTTCTACTCTGTCACATTAGGTCACTATGAATAAAAAACAGAATCAACAGCACCTAACAATTAGGTGCTGTGGAGTCGGTTTCAATTTATAGCAACCCTATGTAGAACATAACAAAAAGCTTGCCCAGTGCTGTGCCATACTCATAATTGTTGCTGTGTTTAAGTCCATTGTTGCAGCCACTGTGTCAGTCTATCTCACTGAGGGTCTTCCTCTTTCACTGACGTTCTACTTTTCCAAGCGTAATGTCCTTCTCCAGCAACTGGTCCCTCCTGATAACATGTCCAAAGTACTTGAGACAAAGTCTTGCCATCCTCGCTTCTAAGGAGCTTCTGACTGTATTTCTTCCAAGACAGATTTGTTTGTTCTCCTGGCAGTCCATACTATGTTCAATATTATTTGCCAAAGCCATAATTCAAAGGCATCAATTCTTCTTCCTCTTTTTTTTTTATTGTGCTTTAAGTGAAAGTTTGCAATTGAAGTTAGTCTCTCATACAAAAATTTATACATACATTATGTGACCCTAGTCGCTCCGTACACTGTGACCACACACTCCTCCTTTCCACCCTGAATTTCCTGTGTCCATTCAACCAGCTCCTAACGCTCTCTGTGTTCTCATCTCACCTCCAGACAGGGGCTACCCACTTAGTCTCATGTATCTACTTGAGCTAAGAAGCATACTCTTCACAGGTATCATTGTATGTCCCATAGTCCAGTCTAATCTTCATCTGAAGAGTTGGCCTTGGGAATGGTATTAGTTTTAGGCTAATGGAGAGTCTGGGGGCCATGTCCTCTGGGGTCCCTCTAGTCTCAGTCAAACCATTAAGTCTGGTCTTTTTACTAGAATTTGAGTTCTGCACCCCACTTTTCTCCTGCTCCATCAGGGACTGTCTGTTGTGTTCCCTGTCAGGGCGGTCATTGGTGGTAGCCACCATCTAGTTCTTCTGCTCTCAGGCTGATGCAGTCTCTGGTTTATGTGGCCCTTTCGGACTCTTGGCCTAATACTTTCCTTATGTCTTTGGTTTTCTTCATTTTCCCTTACTCCAGGTGGTTGGGACCAATTGATGATTCTTAGATGGCCTCTTGCTAGCTTTTTTTTTTTTTTTTTAATTGTACTTCAGGTGAAGGCTTACAGAACAAATAGTTTCTCATGAAACAGAAGTACACATGTTGTTTTATGACGTTGGTTAACAACCCCACAACATATCAACCCTCTAACTTCTCAAGCTTTCTTTTTTTTTTTTGGTGAAAATACACATAGCCAAAGAGACACCACTTCAAAAATTTCTACATGCATAGTTCAGTGACATTGACTATGTTCTTCGAATTGTGCTGTTATTCTCACTTAAGATGAAGGCTTACAGAACAAAATAGTTTCTCATTTAACAGTTACTACAAATGTTGCCCTATGACAATGGTTAACAATCTCACAACACATTAACAATATCCTTACTCCTTGTTCCCTTCTCTTGCTAGCTCTTAAGACACCAGATGCCACTCACCAAAGTGGGATGCAGAACATTTTATTGATAAACTTTGTTATTCCAATTGACCTAGATGTCCCCTGAAACCATAATCCCTAGACCACCACCCCTGTTACTCTGTCCCTCAAAGTGCTTGGTTGTATTCAGGAAACTTCTTAGCTTTGGTTTAGTCCAGTTGTGCTGACTACCCCCTTAGTGTGTGCTGTCCTTCCTTTCACCTAAGATGATTGTTGTCTACTTTCTAGTTAGTGAATACCCCTCTCCATCCCTCCCCACCCTTATAACCATTAAAGAATGTTTTCTTCTGTGTTTAAACCTTTTCTTGAGTTCTTATAATAGTGTTCTTATACAATAGTTGTCCTTTTGTGACTGACTAAATTCACTCAGCATAATGCCTTCCAGATTCCTCCACATTATAAGATGTTTCACAGATTCATCTTTGTTCTTTATCGCTGTGTAGTACTCCATTGTGTTGATATAGCATAATTTGTTTATCCATTTGTCCATTGGTGGGCACCTAGGTTGTTTCCACCTTTTTGCTGTTGTGAACAGTGCTGCAGTGAACATAGGTGTGCATATATCCATTCATGTGACGGCTTTTGCTGTGTCCCAAAGGTTCTGGATGTGTTTTCATTCTCATTTGATTCCATGAATTTCTTTATTCCATCCTTGATTTCTTCTATAACCCAGCAGTTTTTGAGCAAGGTATTGTTCAGTTTCCATGTGTTTGATGTTTTTTCCTTGCTTTTTCTGTTATTGATTTCTACTTTTATGGCTTTATGGTCAGAAAAGATGCTTTGTAATATTTCAATGCTTTGGATTCTGTTAAAGCTTGCTTTATGGCCTATATGTGGTATATTCTGGAGAATGTTCTATGTGTATTGGAAAAGAAAGTATACTTGGCTGCTGTTGGGTGGAGTGTTCGGTTTATGTCCATAAGATCCAGTTGGTTGATTATGGCATTTAGATCTTCCATGTCTTTGTTGAGCTTCTTTCTGGATGTTCTGTCCTTCATGAAAGTCGTGTGTTGAAGTCTACTACAATTGTGGAGCTGTCTATCACTCTTTTCAATGCTGTTAGAGTTTGTTTCATGTATTTTGGAGCCCTGTCATTGGGTGCGTAAATATGGATTATGGTTATGTCCTCCTGGTGCACTGACCCTTTAATCATTATATATGTCCTTCCTTATCCTTTGTGGTGGATGTTACTTTAAAGTCTATTTTGTCAGAGAATAACATCGCCACTCCTGCTCTTTTTTGAGTGCTGTTTGCTTGATATGTTTTTTTTTCCATCTTTTGCGTTTTAGTTTGTTTGTGTCTTTAAGTTTAAGGTGTGTCTCTTGTAGGCATCATAGAGATGGACAGCTTTTTTTTAATCCATTTTGTCACTCTCTGTCTCTTTAATGGTGCATTTAGTCCATTTACATTCAGCGTTATTACTGATAGTTATGCATTCACTGTTGTCATTTTGTTGTCTTTTTTTGGTGCTGTTGACAACTTCCTTGTTCTAATTAATTTTCTGTGCTGTGTCATTTTTCTTTATGTATTTTCTTTTCATCATTGTTGATTTTGTATTTGCTGAGTGTTTATGTTTTTCTTGTTTTTTTTTTTTTAATATGCAGGATTGTTATTTTCCTTTGTGGTTACCTTAATATTTACTCCTATTTTTCTAAGTTTAAATCAGTCTTTTATTTGAATTACTTTCCTCTCCATATGAAAAATCTATGACTACATTTTTTAGTCCCTCTTTTTTGTTTTAATGTTGTCATCTTTTATATATTGACATCTCTGTTTCCATATTTTCAGTGTTTTAGCTTTGATTTATTTTTATGACTTCCCTATCTCGGTTGATATCTGGTTGCTCTGTCCTGTGTTCTA
>NW_004444019.1:2375896-2414960 GCF_000243295.1 Trichechus manatus latirostris
ATAATTCTTGGCTGGCAGCTTTTTTCCTTCAAGGCTTTATATATGTCATCCCATTGCCTTCTTGCCTGCATGGTTTCTGCTGAGTAGTCTGAGTTTATTCTTATTGACTCTTCTTTGTAGATGACTTTTCGTTTATCCCTAGCTGCTCTTAAAATTCTCTATCTTTGGTTTTGGCTCGTTTGACTATAATATGTCTTGGTGACTTTCTTTTGGGATCTACCTTATGTGGGGTTCAATGTGCATTTTGGATAAATATCTTCTCATCTTTCATGATATCAGGGAAGCTTTCTGCCAACGGATCTTCAACAATTCTCTCTGTATTCTCTGTTATCTCCCCTGCCACCCCGTTCTGGTACTCCAATCACTCGTAGGTTATTCCTGTTGATAGAGTCCCACATAATTCTTAGGGTTTCTTCATTTTTTTAAATTCTTTTATCTGATTTCTCCTCAGATAAGGTGGTATCAAGTGCCTTATCTTCAATGTCACTAATTCTAACTTCTACTGCCTCAATTCTGCTCCTACAACTTTCTATGGAGTTGTCTAATTCTGAAATTTTATTGTCAATCTTCTGGATTTCTGATTGCTGTCTCTCTATGGATTCTTGCAGCCTATTAAATTTGTCATTATGTTCTTGAATAACCTTCTTAAGATCTTCTATTGCTTTTTCTGTATGTTCCTTGGCTTGTTCTGTGTTTTGCATGATCTGCTTCCTGATCTCTTGAAGAGTTTTGTATATTAATCTTTTGTATTCTACCTCTGGTAATTCCAAGAAATTCCCTCCCTCTGGAAATTTTTTTGATTCTTTATTTTGGGAGCTTGCTGAAGCCATGATGTTCTGCCTCTTTATGTGATTTGGTATTGACTGTTGTCTCTCAGCCATCAATGAGTTATTATATTTATTTATTTTATGTTTGCTTACTGTGTCCTAGCTTCTTGTTTTGTTTTGTTTTGATATGCCCAAATAGGCTGCTAATGTGAGCTAATTTGATTATTGGCACAAAGGCATCAGTTCTTCTTTGGTCTTCTTTATTCATTGTCCAGCTTTCCTATGTATATGAGGCAATTGAAAACACCATGTCTTGGGTTAGGCACACCATAATCCTCAGCGTGACATCTTTGCTTTTTAATACTTTAAAGAGGTCTTTTGCAGCAGATTTATCCAATGCAATATGTCATTTGATTTCTTGAGTGTTGCTTCCATGGGCGTGGAATGTGGATGCAAGTAATATGAAATCCTTGACAAGGTCAATCTTTTCTCCATTTGTCATGATGTTGCTTATTGGCCCAGTTGTGATGGTATTTATTTTCTTCACATTAAGATGCAATCCATACTGAAGGCTCTAGCCTTTTATCTTTGTCAGTAAGTGCTTCAGGACCTCTTCGCTTTCAGCATGCAAGGTTGTGTCATCTGTATATCACAGATGGTTAAGGAGTCTTCCTCCAGTCCTAAGTTAAGCTTTCTGGACCTTCATTTGCTGAGATGGCATGAATAAAAATAAGAAGAAACAGCTGTAGACATCCATTAATAACGGGAACATGGAATGTCCAAAGTATGAATCTAGGAATATGGGACACTGTGAAAAATGAAATGGAATGCATAAAGATCAATATACTAGGATCTGGAATGGGCTGATATTGACTTTTTTGAATTGGAGAATCATATGCTCTAGTATGACGGAATGCAAATTGAAGAGAATTGGTGTCACATTCATTGTTAAAGTGAATATTTCAAGATCTGTCCTGAAGAACAATGCCATCAGTGATAGGATAATATCCAAAAGTCTACAAGGATGACCAGTTATTACGACTATTATTCAAAATTATACACCAACCACTAATGTCAAAGATGAGGAAATTGAAGATTTTTACCAACTTCTGCAGTCTGAAATTGATCAAACATGCAATTAAGATACATTGATAATTACTGGTGATTCAACTGCAAAAGTTGGAAACAAAGAAAAGGATGGGTATTTGGAAAATACAGCCTTGGTGATAGAAACGATGTCGGACATTGCATGATAGAATTTTGCAAGACCACAAACTTCTTCACTGCAAATAACTTTTTTCAACAATATGAATGGTGACCTATACACTTAGACCTCAGCAGATGGAATACACAAGTTTCAAATTGATTACATCTGCAGAAAGAGAAAATGGAGAAGCTCAGTATTATCAGTTAAAACAAGTCTAGGGGTTGACTACAGAACATTTTGTCGATTGCTCATATACAAGCTCTAGTTGAAGCTGAAGAAAATTACAGCAAGTCCATGAGAGCCAAAATATGATCTTGGGTATGTCCCACCTGAATTTAGAGACCATTTCAAGAATAGATTTGACACATTGAATACTAATGACTGAAGACCAGACCAGTTGTGGAATGACATCAAGGACATCGCATGTGAAGAAAGCAAAAGGTCATTAAAAAACAGGAAAGAAAGGAAAAACAAAATAGATGTCAGAAAACACTTTGAAACTTGCTCTTGAAAACTTGTAGATTAGCTAAAGGGAGTAGAAGAAATGATGAAGTAAAACAGTTGAATAGAAGGTTTCAAAGGGTGGCTTAAGAAGACAAAGAGAAGTATTATAATAAAATGTGCAAAGAACTTGAGTTAGAAAACCAACAGGGAAGAACACACTCTGCATTTCCCAAGCTGAAAGAACTAAAGAAAAAATTCAAGCCTTGAGCTGCAATATTGAAGGATTCTCTGGGGAAAATATCGAATGATGAAAGAAGCATCAAAAGAAGATGGAAGGAATACACAGTCACTGTAATAAAAAGAATCAGTCAATGTTCAGCCATTTTAGGAGGTATTATATGATCAAGAACCAGTGGTACTGAAGAAAGAAGTCCAAGCTTCACTGAAGGGAATGACAAAAAACAAGTTCCTGGAGTTGAGGGAATACCCATTGAGATGTTTCAACAAATTAATGTAGCGCTGGAGGTGCTCACTCATCTATGTCAAAAAATTTGGAGGACAGATTCCTGGCCAACTGATTGGAAGAGATCCATATTTTTGTCTATTGCAAAGAAGGTGATCCAACAGAATACACAAATTATCAAACAGTATAATTAATATCACACCTAAGTAAAATTTTGCTGAAGATCATTCAAAGTGCTTACAGCAGTACATCCACAGGAAACTGACCAAAGTTCAAGCTGATTCAGAAGGGGGCTTAGATCCAGGGATTTCATTGCTGATGTCAGATATATCTTGGCTGAAAGCAGAGAATACCAGAAAGATGTTTACTTGTGTTTTATTGACTATTAGAAGGCATTTGTCTGTGTGGATCATAACAAATTCTGTATAACATTTCAAAGAATGGGAATTCCAGAACACTTAATTTTGCTCATGAGGAACTTGTACATAGACCAAGAGGTGGTTGTTCAAACAGAACAAGGGGATACTGTGTGGTTTACAGTCAGGAAAGGTATACGTCAGGGTTCTCTCCTTTCACCATAGTTATTCAGTCTGTATGCTGAGCAAATAATCCAAGAAGCTGGACTATATGAAGAAGAAGGTGGCATCAGGATTGCAAGAATATGCATTACCAAACTGTGATACGCAGATAACACAACCTTGCTTGCTGAAAGTGAAAAGGACTTGAAGTACTTACTGATGAAGATTAAAAACTACAGTCTTTAGTATGGATTGCACCTCAACATAAAGAAAACAAAAATCTTCACAACTGGACCAATAACTTCATGTTAAAAGGAGAAAAAATTGAAGTTGTCAACAATTTCGTTTTACTTGGATCCCTAAGCAACTCCTTTGGAAGCAGCAGTCAAGAAATCAGAGGATGTATTGAGTTGGGCAAATCTGCCAAAAAAAAAACTCTTTAAAGTGTAGACAAACAAGGATGTCACTTTGAGGATTAAGGTGCACCTGACCCAAGCCATGCTATTTTCAATTGCCTCATCTGCGTGCAAAAACCACAATACATAAGGAAGACTGAAAAAGAATCGATGCCTTTGAATTATGGTGTTGGTGAAGAATATTGAATATACCATGGACTGCCAAAAGAACAAACTAAGCTGTCTTGGAAGAAGTATAGCCAGAATGCTTCTTAGAAGCAAGGATGGTGAGACTTCATCTCACACACTTTGGACATGAATTCAGGAGGGACCAGTCCCTGGAGAAGGATACCATGCTTGGTAAAGTAGAGTGTCAGCAAAAATGAGGAAGACCCTCAACTAGATGGATTGACACAGTAGCTGCAACAATAAGCTCAACCATAGCAAAGATTGTGAAGATGGCCCAAGACCTGGCAGTGTTTCCTTTTGTAGTACATAAGGTCACTATGTGTTGGAACCGACTCGGAGGCACCTAATAACAACAACAAAATCCTTCAATATCGCAACTTGAGGCTTTAATTTTTTCTTCAATTCTTCCAGCTTGACAAACACCAAACTTGTTCTTCCCTTTTGGTTTTCTAACTCCAGATCTTTGTGCATTTCATTATAATACTTTACTTTGTCTTCTTGAGCCACCCTTTGAAATCTTCTGTCCAGCAATTTTACTCCATCATTTCTTCCATTACCTTTAGCTTTTTATGTTGAAGAGCAAGTTTCAGAGTGTCTTCTGACATCTATTTTGGTCTTTTTTTTTTTCTGTTTATTTAATGACCTTTTGCTTTCTTCATGTGTGATGTCCTTGATGTCATCCCACAACTCATTTGATCTTTGATCATTAGTGTTCAGTGTGTTAAATCTGTTCTTGAAATGGTGTCTAAATTCAGGTAAGATATACTCAAGGTGGTACTTTGACTCTCAATAACTTGTTTTAATTTTCTTCAGCTTCAACTGGAACTTGCATATGAACAATTGGTGGTCTGTTCCATAGTCAGCCCTTGGCCTTGTTCTGACTGATGATATTGAGCTTCTACATTTCTTTCCTCAAATATAGTAGATTTTATTCCTGTATATTCCATCCAGTGACGTTCACACATATAGTCACCATTTACGTTATTGAAAAAGTTCTTTCCAATGAATAAGTTGTCAGTCTTGCAAAAGTATATCATGTAATTTTTCATGTTGTCTCTATCATCAAGTTCTATTTTACAGCAACTGATTTTTTTCCGACTTTTCCATTCCAATCACCAGTAATTATCAATGCATCTTGATTGCACGCTTGACTAATTTCAGATGGCAGAAGTTAGTAAAAATGTTCAATTTCTTCATCTTTGGCCTAGTGTTTGGTGTGTAAATTTGAATAATAGTTGTATTAACTGGTTGTTCTTGTAGACAGCAACATCTTATATTTTTTGACAACTTTCATACTTATGGAGCCCTGGTGGTATAGTGTAAGAGCTCGGCTGCTAACCAAAAGATTGGCAGTTCTAATCCACCAGCTGCTCCTTGGAAACCCTATGAGGCAGTTCTATTTCTTCCTATAGGCTCACAATCAGTCAGAACTGACTTGAGAGCAATGGGTTGGGTTTTGGTTTTATACTTATAATATTAATATTACGAGTATCAGAATGTTATCTACAAAATACATTGTGTGGATAAAAAATTAGAAAAGTGGTTTAGTTTACGAAATTTTCAAGATGTTAACATTCTATCTGTTATAGGTTGGGTTCCCTAGGAAGCTGACTCTAAGATGGGATTATCGTGCTGTAGGTTTATTAGGAAGTACTTGTGGGATTAATACCTGTGGAATGGCAGGAGAACTGAGCAAAGGAATAAAGTTGAGCCATGATGTAGTGTCAATGGAAGCCTTAGTTCATCCTACAGGAGTTCTGAAGCTGGAATAACCCTTCAAAATCTTATACAGTTGGGCAAATAACTCTATACTCTGACTTTAACCCTTCATTGGATGAGGATTTCCCCAGAATTGAGGACTGACCTTGGCTGAGGCAATCCCCATAAGAAGCTAATAGCTGAGGACTTATTGCAGGCTGTACTTGGAATAGGTGGGGAGTCCCACTTTTAGTTGTGAAGGAGAATCTGGGAGGCACACCACAATGACCAACATACTAATTTTTTTGAAGATATAAATGATAACTATTAAAGTATCAAATAATAAAAATCAATACAATATTACTTAATTTTCAATGTTTATCTTATTTCTTAAATAAGTGATGTATTTGTTACCTGCATTATATAATTCTGGTATTTTAACAATTTTTAACTTAAATATTCCAAATGGTTTATATTTATGTAAGATAATTAAAATAACCACTATAAGTCTCTTTTCTTTAATAGGAGATTTGCAAGATTTTATTCATTTTGAAGTAGCCCGATTTTCCTTCTTTACGTGGTACTTATCTGTTTGCTGTTTGACAAATTCCTAGAAATAGCAAATTTACATTTCCTTTAGGTGCAGCATAATCTCCATCATATAAATATGAAGCTATATTTAAGCTGGCATTCATGGCACTTGCAAAGTTTTGCAACTTTATAGATAGACTTAAATTTTATATTGGAATACTTTATTTTTCATTATTAATCAAATGCCCTGATTTTAAAAGGCTTAATAATACATTCAAATAATGTGCATCTCTCAGACAAGGAATTTTGTAGCTATGGCAAAGATATTGTTTCAATTAAATACCAAGGACTGTTAAAGCAGCTTCACTGTGTTTATTAAAAAGGCAGTAATGTTAAGCTTATGATCCTGATTAGCCACAGTTTGTTATGTTTCAGGAAGTGAGTTTCTACTAGGAGGAAGTTACTGGAAGATATATTAACATTTTTAAGTCAAAGGCAGACTGTTGCTGTTGCCATCGAGTCTATTCCAACTATAGTGACCCAACTGAACAGAGTAGAACTGCCCCATAGTGTTTCCAAGGAGCAGCTAGTGGATTCGTGCTGCCAACCTTTTTGTTAGCAGCTGCTAAAGGTTAGTAAGTAATGCATTTCTAGTTTGCACAGGAAGTGCCAAACGCAAACCAAACCCAATGCTGTTGAGTCGAATCCGACTCATAGGGACCTTACAGGACAGAGTAGAATAGCCCCATAGGGTTTTCAAGGAGCAGCTGATGGATTCGAGCTGCCAACGTTTTGGTTAGCATCCGAACGCTTAGCCACTGCTCCACCAGGTTTCCAGTCAAAGGCAGAGTGAGGTGAATTGTTACTGGAGAGCCTTAAATGGATTATTTTACTTTCTCAGTGCATCCATCAGGACGAAAAATGTATTAGAAAACCAATGTGATTGTGTCAAGATGATGAGACTAAATTGGCCATGGCAAAGTTTAGTCAGTATTTTTGGCTGTTTTCATTATTGATTGTATAACATTGATTACATTAACTGTGCAGAGCTCCAATTTTCTTATTAAGATTGCTAAAATAACAGATTGACATTGACATTGACATTTTATTTCTGTTGTTTAGGTAGAACTTATTTCTCATTTTTGGAGGGAAAATCTTTTAAAAAATTAAAATTTATCTCCCTCACCTTTAACTGTAGTTTAAATTCTAGATTATTTTAGCTTTTTGTTCATTAATTTAATTGCTTCTGAATTTAGAAACACCCAGTCTTTAATACCCTATGATTGAGCATATTATTTTGTAAGGAAATAATGAGTAACATAGTGGTATATGTTTTCCTCTAAACAGTATTCAACATAAATAAAACAAGGGAAAGATGACTCCCTCATTTACCTTGTGGTGTCCTCAGCTGTTAAATACTGAAATAAGTTATAATATCTGAAACTCTTAAGGAACAGCAAAAAATTATTTGGGTACAGCCTGCTTCAAAAACAAAAAAAAACAAAAGATTCCGTGGTTTCTCTCCACTTTGCAGTCCCATCATTCTATATGATTATGGAATATGTATCTTAGATAATAAAAAGCAAAGCAAGATTCTAAAAATACTCGCATAGATAAAAGATGAAAATATTGACTACAGAATGGTGGATTCCTGTTAGTTGAATATGTTGCTTTGGGAAAGAGGGGAGTAGGCCTTAATCCAGGTCGTCTCACTTCCAGATGCTGCTCTTGGCTACCCAAACTTTGGAAAGCAAGATGTGATACATTTTCAGAAATTAAAGCTAAATAAATGGTGCTAATCACTACTGAGAAGGTCATAAGTATACGTATGAAGGTCCAGGTTACCAAGGTTTGGAGTTCCTTGATATTATAATAAATGGGTAGGTGAGCATGGGTGGCATAAATTGGCAGGTGCACATCCCTGGCATAAAAGGATAAAAAAAACAAAAGTCTAACAGAGACCTAACCTCCTCCCTTGTTACACCTCTACCACTGTAATATGTGACCAGAACGGCACTGGAGTCAGACTGCCAAGGTACCTGAGTGGCTACTCTAAGCACTACTTCTGGGACTTGAACAAATCACTTAACCTTTGTGCCTCCATTTCCTCATCTGTAAAGTGGTCATAAAGATTAAGTTATTAATATATGTTAAATGCTTACAGCAGTGCCATAAAAAGATAATTATAATGATTATGTTTATGATTATCTTATATTTGTGTTAAAGGCCCCATGTCGCGGTGGTTGGGGGGTACTAGCATGCATAGCAGACCTAAAGATATAAAAGTAATGGCAGAACCAAACGTAACCCAGTATCTTATAAAGGACAATCTTCTATTCCTTCTATATTAATGATTCACTAATTTTCAAATATTCTTTTCTACTCATATCTCTATTTTTCTAAAAAGAAAATGCAAGCTTAAGTCTTAGGTTAGGAGTAAATGGATTTCAGGCAATTTTTTTTTTCATGCTATTGACGATTTCCTTTCGCTCTGTGTAGGACTCTTATAGGAAAAGTCTAACATTAATTGATCTATCAACAGTCTTTGAAACAAACAAACAAAAAATCCATTTTGGCTAAAACTGAATAAGCTTAAAATAGATCTCTGAAATTTCTGCAACATATAAATTTAAAATTATTGTAAGAACAAATGCAAGAATATTTCTGATAGCAGACCAAAGCATAATTTCTCAGGCATAAATCTGAGCTGTTTTAGCCCCTTATCTGTAATGTAATCCCTTAATGATCTGCTTTCTTTTAAAACGAGCTTAACTTACTTCCTCTTGCCATAAGAGGTAGGGACATAAATATCTCCTTTAGATTGTTAATATTAGTTTTTTATCTAAAACAAAACATAAAAATTGGTTAAGGTTTTTCACTCTGTCAGGAAAAAAAACCTATAAATTCTGTCGACTGGAATTTGTGCTTTATTAGATATTTTACTAAATTCAATAGTCAATGAGAAATAATTTTATAAAGTGAGCCAATTTCTTCAGGTACCTGTGGAAACATTTGGCACTTAAATTCTCCTGCCAGGAGTACTAGGCATTTCAAAGACAGATAGTCCTTGAGATGTGTTTTCTCAGGCTGAGGAAGCTGGCACAATTTTGGAGAGAAAAAAATTCCAGGTGAAATCATCCTTTCAACGTTTTAGGTTATAAAACTCAGGGTGGTATGAATCAAGGATTACTCAGCCCTGAGTGAATTTGTTGGGGCAACCTTACTGTTTTCAAGAAAACATCCTATTGGAAGGCCTTTCCCAAACCAGTTCTGTGGAAACTAAGTGTTTCAGTGATTGTTAAGAAGAGTTTCTCAGAAAGAGTTGAGGGGATTTATAGATAACTCTCCCAACCAGGTATTTGCAGGTATTGGATCAAGACCACAGATTTGGTTCATTAACTATTGGAATAATGTCCACACTATTTGTTTGGCTACCAAACATTCATCCTGAAACAACAACTTGAGAAATTAAGTTCCTGAAGTCCTTCAACCTTGAGAATGACTTTGGCTCTGAACCATCAGAAGTTCAGCAGTACTGCAGAGGGAAGGTCCAGGTCTGTGACATTTGTCTCCTCTTGCAGATATACTAAGGTCTTCCTTTACATCCAGTTAAATCTCTGGAAAGCTACATTCTTGAAATTCATTATCTCATCCTCAGCAAGATTATCATCCTGGAGTATACTTTCATAGTTATTCCCTCAATTTGTTAGAGGACCTTTCAAACAATCAGATATTTGAAAATTACTCCTACATTTTAGAAAAACCCATCAATGACACTTCTGTTACGATGCTGAATGGCCCCAATATAAAGACCCAACTGCCAAATTATCGCTAGAATTTAGCATAAAGAAGAAATTTTTTTCTTGAAAAATTGCTGTTTATTTTTTGTTCATTTATTTATCCAAAACATATTGACTGTCATGGGGCCAGACTTTGTGCTGGATGCTGGATATCCAGAAACGTTCTTAGAAAGCTTGCCAGCAAGTCAGAGAGACAGACAGGACAGCTGATGCTATGAACAGCTGGGACAGCACTGGTGGGGAAGGAATAACTTTTTTTCTGGGAGGTTTACAGAGATGAGTGACATTTGACCTGGTGTTTAATTGTGAGTAACGGTTTGCGGGTAGAATAACAGGGAAGGGTCTTAGAGGCAGATATTATAATTTTGCAAAAGCGCAGAGGTGAAGGTCAGCAGTCAGAAAGGGCATGCGTGGGGGATAAGAGGGAGACATTCTGTGTGGCTGGGAAGAAGGCCTGGCAGGAGATGAGGCTAACAAGGCACCCTCAGGACAGGTCATAAAGGATCGGGGAGGCTCAGCTAAGGAATTTCAGTTTTAGTCAGAAATGGGCTTAAAGATAAGAAGGAAATGACCAGATTTATGAGAATTTCTTGCTGGAAAAGGCTGTTTTTGTGCTTTGATAATCTCTCTGTTTCCAGCACTGAGAACAGATTCAGACAAATAGCATATGTTTAATTAATATCTGTTGAGTTGAATGATTCAGTTATGAGGCTGCTGCAAGATTCTAAGAATAGGGATGCAAAGCAATGTTGGATTTGTGGTATATTTTACCATTGATTCCTCTCTTGGATATTGACTTCTTCTGAAGGGTAAGAAATTCAGAGATATAGAATGTGGTGCTCACAGTTAGCATTCATGTGTCTTCTTTCTTTTTATGACTTTCGTTTGTTTCAACTGAACTCCTTGTGACTTTAATAATAAGCCACCGCAAATACTTTTTGGAAATATTTTGAGTATAAATGAATCTATGTTTATTTTAAAATTTTTCAGGTCAACACTGTTCATGTATGTATCGGCCTATTTACACCAAAATGATAGTAAAAGAGCTACACAGCCACACAATCGATCACAGACTCAAACTCAGTGATGTGCCCTCTAGATGTGACCTACAATAGACCTAGCCAAGTCAACAGGTCAGGCTTATTTTCAGAAGACTACAACCATAAAATCCTTTTGTTCCCCTAACATTGCTCACGTGTATTTTTAATAATCATGGTTTCAGAAATATATAACAATAAACATTAAATAATAAATCATAATAATAATAAAAATTTAAATATATATATATCAATAAATAACAGTAAGCATTAAGTTGTCATGTGGCTAATTCTTAAAAACCTGTTTCAGAAAAAGGATAGAGATGTTTTCCAAACTCTGGCCTTCTGGGATTCCCTTCCAATTTTATTTTAATGATCTAGGAAGAATTAAAGGCAATCCATGGACTACTCAGACTATTCCATGAAGGGTAATCATATAAAGATATTAATTATCAATACCTGTGATCTGAACATTCTTGTTAATACAATAAAAATAAATGATAAATAGTAATACAAACTTTTTTTTGGCATCGTAAGAGTCATCTCTATATGCTGGTGTGTTTTAGAATAATCACGATGGTAGGTTGAAAAGACACTGACTTTGAAATCAGGAAATGTGATCCTTTCAACATCACTTCTGCAGCTCACTAATAGTCTAGCCTGGGCAAGTTACTCAATCACCCGAAAACTTATTTCCTCATCTTTATGATAGAAATAATTATATCTCAAATAATTATTTGAAAAATTGAAACAATATATATAAATGCATCCTAATACAAAAAGCACTCAATTTATGTTTTAACATTTATATGAGTGAAGTATAGAAATTATTGTTATGAGACATTGCATTTAACTTACCCTCACAGAGTTTACTATAAAATTTAATATTCTCATTATGAAAAAATATATTTTATCACTCTAGCCTGAATAGAACTTGAACTGACAGAAGTTAAAAATAATTCTTATTTGATATTTGGTTTGAAAATTAACCATTTCCTAAATTTGCCACGTTAATGATAAAACTGAATTATTACTAGTCTCATGTCAGAGTGAGAATGTTCATAGCTATGCTTTTGATGGAGCAAATTTTGTTATTCACATTTGAAAAGTCATGTCATTGTTGGCATGATAAAATTTAATAATTTATAAATCTTTCATAGCTCTCTGCTGAAGGGTGAATGACTTGTCAAGGGATCAGTTCAAAGTACCTCAACTTCCTGTGTTCCTGATTTAAAACTAGTCTTACCTAATGAATATAAGAGGACTTCTCTAGCTTTATTGAGTAAAAATGAACAAATTATATAATTTATATATTCCAATTATAAAGGGTTTTCTGTCACCAATTAGTTCTCGAAAGTGACTTGAGTTGGATATCCTTGAAAGGATTTGAGCTCATGTTTTTTTAATCACATTTCTCCCTGTTTATCAACTTCTAAGAAGTTAGTGTTTATTTTCCAGATTGGCGATGTGGAAGCTCTGTAAAACCTGACCTTCAATGATTTATGTGTTTGAGGAGTGATAATTTACTATGATCTCATTTACTACAGCTTTAGACCAGACAGAAGAACAAGTATATTGACTGTTTTTTTGTCAAATCTCACATTGATTAGGCTTTCTAACACACAGCATGAGTTAACTGAAGGAGTCTTAATGACAGCTGCATATTGAAAAGAAACATTTTTCTTTTCTTTCCCTAAATGTTGTGATAGCTTAAGAATCAATGCAGGCACAATGTTAATGCATCAAAATCCTCACTAGAAATAATCTTGATACAGACTGAAAATATTTCTTCTGTTGCTTATTTACATTTTACTATAGGCAAAGAGAAAACTGTGTGTTGTCAGATTTTCAAAGCCAAAATAACTCTTAATTATAATAAACCTGTTGTTGTCAAGTCAATTTGAACTCATAGCGACCCTATACGACAGAGTCGAACTGCCCCATAGGGTTTCCAAGGAGCAGCTGGTGGATTCAAACTGCTGACCTTTTGGTTTAGCAGCCGAGCTCTTAAACACTTCACCACAAGGGTCTCTTCATTAGAATAGGTTTATAAAATAATGGGCACGTTAATCTTAACAAATTGGACATCTGTATCATTGCAATTTAAAATTTGACTGATTTGAAAAATTATTATACGTGTGGGGAAAATAAAACAACACTTGGTGGTGTTTTCCTCTCTAACTTTGTTAATTGTTTGCTGTTGGATGTTAGGGATCCAATTACACATTCCCCTTACCCTCTGTTTTTTATTAAAAACTGGATAGAACATGAAGAACCAAAAAGGCATCCAAGTATTGGCTCTATTACAGTACAAGTCTTCCTGACAAAGCTGGATAGCATTATGGGAGATCACAGTCATGCTCCCATCTCCCACCTTTAATTCATGATAACCAGTCTCATCACATTTCATTTACATTCAGGTTGCAGGTAGAGAAGCTGGAGAAAGGAGCATGGCCCCATAACTCATCTCACCCTTACTGTGCAGCATTCCCAGGAAGATGGCTTACTCAGAAGTTTTTCTGCCTGGAGATTTAGTACCACAAGGGCTGCTACACCTGAAGATAGAGAAATCCAAGAGCAATTGAAAAACAAAAACAAAAAAACAAGGATGTGTGACATCTATAAGCATTGACCTGCAGTATAGAGAAATGTAGATCAATGAATGCCAGGTTCTCATCAATTTTACCTACCCAGGTGGAGTGGGTAAATAATAGTAGGGACAGTGGAGTGGAAGATGTGCAAATGGTACTCCTCATGCTGCCCACCAGCAGGAGCCTCAAAAATTATTGAGAACCTCGAAGAGCTTTTGTTCCTTTGGATTACATTAACCAGTTACAGTTGCCATCAAGTTAACTCTGACTCACAGTAAGCCCATGTGTATCAGAGTGGAACTATGCTCCACAGGATTTTCAATGGCTGATTTTTCAGAAGTAGATTGCTGGACCTTTCTTCTGAGGCACTTTTCGGTGGACTTGAATCTCCAACTTTTTGGTTAGCAGCCCAGTGTGTTAACTGGATTACATTACAGTGCACCCAAGTGATTATTAATGCTAGTCATCACTCTCCAACTGCTGCTTCTGCTCTCTTTAAAGTCTCTGATCTCATTGGTTTTAGCCTGATTCAAGCTGATCTTCAGAGGAAAAAAAAGTTAATATCCTTACTAGCATCTTTTGGTTAAGCTCTGTGACCTCAGCTGCTTCTGATGCTTTCATCCAGAGCTTGAAAGCTTTTCCTCGATCATTCTCCAGGCTGGCCTTATTTACCTTCTCAAATTAGATAAACAAAATATTTTTTCTCCTGTCTGTCCTACATAACTCACCTCTACTCTCCCTTGCTGAAAGAGGCTAGAATTTTTTGTGTTTTCAACTTAAAAAGATAAAAAATGTTTGTTTTAAGTTATACAAATCACCGAGCTGAGGTAAGCTTCTAGTCTACAGCTCTTTTAACCACAGGGTTAAAACCATATTCCTTCACCCTCAAATTTTAGATTTAAAAAAGTATTCTAACGTTCTGTGAAATCTGAAGGCACTATATTTCCTGAAACAGTCGATTCTTCGGATTTCTTTGTCTGAGAATGTAATAGTTCTTAACATGTAGTCTTCAGCTGCAGATTCCTAGGCCTCTCTCTGCAACCACTGAGTCAGAATTACCCCTCCCCTTCCATTCTTATCACCTCTTAAAAAAAATGTTGTTCTTTAAAGTATAGCATATAGTTGCACTGTAGTTTTTCCTTCCACTGATGGTTGTGTTGTTATGGGAACAAAGTTCAACTGTATCCAATGAATTTGACATGATTAAGAAAACAGAGACGACCATCATGACTACATTAAAATAATAATCAATTCCAGCTCTACAGGGTGCACACTAATGGGTATAGTGTGGTGTGAAATAATTTCCCTGCAGTGAAAGAGTATTTTGCAATTATATATGTCAAGGGGGACTGAGTCTTTCTGAGAAGCAAATCTCTATCATACAAAATAATCATGAACAGATGGCTATTGTTCTGTTCTAAAATGGCAACAATTGTGTATGTAATATTTGTAATAATGCACAGAATAAAAAGGAGAAGAAAAAATAAATTGAAACTTTGTCAGTGCTACTTTTGGATTAACATATATGCAAGAGCCAAGCCAATTCATGAGGATAGGCACATGTAATTTCCTTCTTTCACTGAAATTTTGGTGAGGGCATTATTTTGTTCAGTGAATACTGAGAATCAATTGCTGTTTCATTTCTTTTATTATTTTATTCTCCCAATATGCTATAATGCATATTCTAATCTATCTGGTGGGAATATTTAGTCTAGCAGTAAATAATTAAGTACTGGTTGTAATAATTTGATGACTGCTTTGAAGAAATGTGGAAAAGACAAATAAATTAGAATTATTTAGATCTGAAAAAGTATAAAATGATAGATTATCATACAGTAATCTAATCTCTAGATGTAATTTCAGGGGCAGGATATTTTTCAACAAAATTATTCATGACTAATTTTCAAACACTATGTTACTTTTCAAATATTATTGAAATTGTACATTATTAGCTCAATCTTCATGTATCTTTTTTGTTGCAATACTCATAATAAAAATGAAAGTATTAGGGAAAAAACTGAGATATTACTTTGCAAAAATTCCTTTCTTCCTAAAAATCTTTAAAACTATGCAACATTGGTTTTTATTTAGTATCATTCTCAAAAGTTTATTCTTATATAACATTTGTAACTAACTTTTAAAATTGTAAAGGAAAATTGATTCAAGAATGCTTTTCTCTCAGTTCTGCTTTAAGCAGATAAATATAAATGAAAAGATTACACAATACTTAAAATTCCAGACTTTATTAAAAACATACTATTTAAAACTTTAAAACATTTCTGTTCATTAATCTGACAAAAAAGTGATTACTAGTGCACTGTACATGGATTAAATTGCTCTAGATTTTATTATGTTTTAAAATCATAGGTCATATCAAAATTTTAAATATCTCTATTTGTATACTACCAAAATACTGGAAAATTTCATCAGCATTTGATCAAACTCGGGGGAAACTTCATCAAATGTTCAATTTTGACTTAGTCTCTTAGAGGATCCGTACATCTCTCATATCTGTGCAAATTGAAATAAAATATTAAAGATTATTTCCAGAATGTCTTAAAATCAGCATCCTCGCTCTCTACTAATGTCTGAGCTCAATTACACAAAGTGAGAACAGTCTGTATGTCACCACAGCCAACTTGGCTTCCTACTGAGAGCTGTATTCAAACTACCAGATGCCATTCTTTTTTGGGAAGCACTCTGACCTCATCTATTCCATTCTCCTGCTAGGTCTTCTCTGTTTCTGGGTAGCATTTTTAGGGAACATTATTGATCGTAGGAAACCCTGGTGGTGCAGTGGTTAAGCGTTTGGCTGCTAACCAAAAGGTCAGCAGTTTGAATTCACCAGCTGCTTCTTAGAAACCCTATGGGGCAGTTCCACTCTGTCCTATAGGGTCTCTATGAGTCAGAATTGACTCGATAGCAATATATATATATTTTTTTAATTGATGGCAGGGAGCCCTGGTGGTGCAGTGGTTAAGAGCTCAGCTACTAACCAAAAGGTCGGCACTTTGAATCCACCAACCACTCCTTGGAAACCCTATGGGGCAGTTCTACTCTGTCCAATAGGGTCGCTATGAGTTGGAACTGACTCTGTGACAGCAGGTTGGGTTTTGGTTTTTATTGATAATAGATTTGAAAGATCTAAAGTATGATATATAGTAGGTAAAAAAAAAAAAACCTCTAAAAATATTTCTAAAGTATCCCTACAAACCAACAATCATTGCTTAAATAAAACTGTTTGTCTTGTCAAGGTAAGGTCATAATGTACTTAAAGTTCAAGATTCCAAGAAAAGGAAGAGAGAGTTACCACAAGTATATGTACATGTACACATATAAAAAAGCTGAGGTTATAATCCAAATGAGGGGTTCTTAATAGTAAACAATACTTTTTTTTTTTTTTCTTCCTTTTTATTTGTTTTTAACATGCCTCTTATATGAGGAAGTCTCAGGATGATTTAAGACAAGGAATAGTACTCAATCCAAAGAGTCTGAGAAATAGATTATATTCTTTATGCTTTAGTTTTACGTATTCAGTGTGGTACATAATAGTTGAGCATCCACTGAGAAACTCTCACTGTGCGGGTTTCTCTTTTTAGCCACTTTATGTGGTGCCACAGTTTAGAGATGGAGGGATGTACAGAACTCAAGGCACCAGACATGAAGTGCACAAACACTACCGCAGTCAGCTTTTCCGTCTCTTTTCCCCCTGCACAATCCCCTCACAGCGAGGAAGTCTTCTTGAAGGGACAAGGGGTGGCACGTATAGTGGTGGCTGCTGTTACTGCCTGGCCAGTTTCTATTTTTCTTAATCTCATGACAAACACAATTTTGTTTTTATAACTTAGCTTTTGGATACTAAACTTTGGGGGTGGGGAGCATTAAATAAGTGTGCTGTCTCTCCAGACAGCATGTATACAAATCAAATATTAACTTACTAAAATTTGCATGTGCAGGTAAGGGAAATATGAATTGAAAAATGTTTGGAACACACTTATGGGAATGGAGGTATCTAAAGAAACCATCAATAGTTCCTGCTATTTGTTCTTGACTTTTTCATATTTGAAAATTTTTATATTTCATTTTTTTATGAAATAAAGGAAATAAATATTTCATATTTCATTTTCCTTTATGAAAACTCTTCAGGTTTTTCCCTCAATATCCTTCTGATAAAGGAGATATATATATATAAACACACACAAGTGTATGTGTGCATGCATGTTTCTGTGCATTTGTGCACATGTATGTGTGTGTTTGCTAAATTACTCCAAGTAAAATTCTACTGGCTGTAAGATCTGTAATTACAATGCAATTCTTAAGAGTTAAAAATTACTTAATTCTATAGGAGAGGAGTCAAGAGAAAATACCACCAACAAATAATGTCCAACGAAAGGTAAAGAAAATGTGAAAAGCATAGTACCAGCCAAAGTAGGTAACAGATTAAAAAATCAGGTGGTGTGCAAGGGAAATAAATATTGTAATGGGGTTAAGCAAAATGAGAATGAAAACGTCAATGGTTTTGAAAATGGAGACAGTGTTCCTCATCAGAGAAATTTCTGTATGCTGATGTGCCCGGGGTCAGGGAGAAGCAGGGAAGAAGTCAGCTAAACTGCCCTGCATTGAGCACTGAAAGGAAGAAGAGGAAGTTAAAGGAATATGAGAAAAACATTGACATGAGGAAGAGGCGGGCATAAAGATTATGATGTGATTAATCTGAGATATTTGAGATAAATGGGAAGAAAAGAAAAAGGCAGAGGAAGAATTTGAAGACATGGTAGATGGAGCAAGAGATTATAAAATGTGTTTGGTAGTTTCCTTCTGGGCAATTCCAACTCATGGTGATCCCATGCGTACAGACTAGCGCTGTGCTCCATAGGGTGTTCAAGTCTTTCACCTTTCAGAAGCAAATCACTAGGTCTGTCTACCAAAGTTCCTCTGGAGGTTTTGCACCACCAAGCTTTCATCTAGGAACTGAGGGCTTAACCATTTGCACCATCCCAGAATCTTACAAAGGGTAAAAAGGCTATAAAAGATTGAGAAGGGAACATGACACAGGTGTAGGGAGTAGCCCTGGAAAAAGAATAAACACCCAAATGATATAGTAAAGCATCCTACATTTACAGGTTTTTGAATTTCTAAAACATAAAGATTTTTAGTGGTGATGGTTGCATGAAATAAATGAATATAATTAATGTCTCTAAATTGTAGAAGAAAAAAATTGAAATGGAAAATGATTATATATGTATAAATTGTTGTTCTGCATTGTCATGTCCATTCTGACTCATAGCTATCCTACCAGACTGAGTAGAAAGTGCCACAAAGGGTTTCCTAGGATGTAATCTTTATGGGCCACCACTTGTCTGACAGTTTGTCTACTATGGTGGCTTGTGTATTGCTGTGATGCTGGAAGCTATGCCCCTGGTATTTCAAATAGCAGGAGGGTGACCCATGGTGAACAGATTTCAGCAGAACTTCCAGACTAAGACAGACTAGGAAAAAGGACCTGGTGATCTACTTCTAAAAAAAATTGGCCAGTGAAAACCATATGAATAGCAGTGGAACATTGTCTGGTATAGTGCCAGAAGATGAGCACCTCTGGTTGGAAGGTACCCAAAATATAACTGGGGAAGAGTGGCCGCCTCAAAGTAGAGTTAAACTTACTGATGTGGATGGAGTAAAGCTTTCAGGACTTTCATTTGGTGGTGTCGCATGACTTAAAATGAGAAGAAACACCTGCAAACATCCATTAAAAATCAGAACATGGAAAGTACGAAGTATGAATATAGGAAAATTAGAAGTAGTCAAAAATGAAATGGAACACACAAAGATTGATATACTAGGCATTAGTGACCTGAAGTAAACAGGTATTTGTTATTTTGAATTGGACAATCATATGGTCTACTGTGCCTGAAATAACAAGTTGAAGAGAAGTGACATCACTTCTCAAAAAAGAACATTTTAAGATCTATCCTGAAGCGAAGCACTGTCAGTGATAGGATAATATCCACTACGTCTACAAGGAAGACCAGTTAATATGACTGTTACTCAAGTTTACAAATAAACCATTAATGCCAAAGATGAAGAAATTGAAGATTTGTACCAACTTCTGCAGTCTGAAATTGATCATACATGCAATCAAGATGCATTGCTAATTATCGTTCATTTGAATGGGAAAGTTGAAAACAAAGAAGGATCAGTAGTTGGAAAATAAGATCTTGGTGATAGAAATGATATTGGAGATCACGTGATAGAATTTTGCAAGACCAATGACTTGTTTGCTGTAAATACCTTTCTTCAACAACATAAACAGTGACTATTCACGTGGACCTCACCAGATGGAATACACAAGAATCGAATCCGCTACATCTGTGGAAAGAAATGATGGACGAGTTCAATATCATCAGACAGAACAAAGCCAAGGGCTGGCTTCATAATAGACCATCAATTGTTCATATGTAAGTTCAAGTTGAAGCAAAAGAAAATTAAAACAAGTCCATGAGAGCCAAAGAATGACCTTGTGTATACCCCACCTGAATGTAGAGACCATCTCAAGAACAGATTTGACACATTGAACACTAGTGACCAAAGACCAGACCAGCTGTGGGATGACATCAAAGACATCATACATGAAGAAAGCAAAGTTCATTAAAAACACAGGAAAGAAAGAAAAGACTAAAACAGATGTCAGAAGAGACTAAAGCTAACTTTTGACTATAGAGTAGCTAAAGCAAATGGAAGAAATGATGAACTAAAGAGATGAACTGAAGATTTCAATGGGTGGCTCAAGGAGACAAAATGGAGTACTATAATGATATGTGCAAAGACCTGCAGTTAGAAAACCAAAAGGGAAGAACACGCTCAGCATTTCTCAAGCTGAAAGAACTAGGAAAAGGTTTAAATGTTGAATTGCTATATTGAAGAATTCTATGGGCAAAAAAATTGAATAAAACAGGAATATCAAAAGAAGATGGAAGGAATACACAGAGTCACTGTACCAAAAATAATTCATCAACATTCAGTCATTTCAAGAAGTAGCATATGATCAAGAACCAACGGTCCTGAAGGAAGAAGTCCAAGCTACACTAAAGGCTTTGGTGAAAAACAAGGCTTCAGAAACTGACAATACCAACCGAGATGTTTCAACAAACGGATACAACACTGGAAGCACTAACTTATCTATGCCATGAAATTTTGAAGACAGCTATCTGGACAACCGACTGGAAGAGTTCCATATTTGTTCTCTTCCAAAGATATTGATCCAACAGAATGAAGAAATTGCCAAACAATACCTTAATATCACACACAAGTAAAGTTTCCTAAAGAAAATTTAAAAATGGTTGCAGAGTACATTGACAGGAAACTGCCAGAAATTCAAGCCAAATTCAGAAGAAGACATGTAACAAGGAAAATCATTGCTGATGTCAGATAAATCTTGACTGAAAACAGAGCATTCCAGAAATATGTTTACCTGTGTTTTATTGACTATGCAAAGATATTCTACTGTGTGAATCAGGACAAATGATGGGTAACATTGTGAATAATGGGAATTTCAGAATATTTAACTGTGCTCATGCAGAACCTGTTCATAGGCCAACAGGCAGTCATTCGAACAGAACAACGGGGTACTGAGTGGTTTAAAATCAGTGTCAGTGTTGTATCCTTTCACTATACTTATTCAGTCTGTATACTGAGAAATAATCTGAGAAGCTAGACTATATGAAGAAGAACATGGCATCAGGGTTGGAATAAGACTCATTAACAACTTGCAATACACAGATGACACAACCTTGCTTGCCGAAATAGAAAAGGACATGAAGCACTTACTGATGAAGATCAAAGACTACAGCTTTCAGTATGGATTACAAACTCAACCTAAAGAAAACAAAAATCTTCACAACGGCACCAATAAGTAACATTATGATAAGTGGAAAAAATATTGAAGTTATTAAGGATTTTGTTTTATTTGCATCCACAATCAACGCCAAAGCAGCAATCTGGAAATCAAACGAGGATTGCATTGATCACATCTGCTGCAAAAGTGTTTTAAAGTGTTAAAAAGCAAAGATGTTTCTTTGAGGACTAAGGTGTGCCTGACCCAAGCCACGGTGTTTTCAATTGCATCATATGCACATGAAAGCTCAATAATGAATAAGGATGACTGAAGAATTGATACCTTTGAATTACGGTGTTGGTGAAGAATATTGAATATACCATTGAATATACCATGGATTGTATATATATATATATGTATATATGTGTATATATCTATATATGTATATATGCATATACATGTATAAAAACCTGTCGTGGTCAAGTCGATTCTAACTCGTAGCGACCCTACAGGACAAAGTAGAAGTGCCCCATAGAGTTTCCAAGGAGCAGCTGGTGGATGTGAACTGCTTACCTTTTGGTTAGCAGCCAAGCTCTTAACCACTGCACCACTAGGGCAATGTATATGTATGTATATATTTATATACGTATGTGTGTGTATATGTATATAACACTATATATATAAAAAACACGATGAAAATGATGCTTTAAATAATTCTAAGAAAAAAATAGAATACTACCAGAACCTTATACGGACTCTTAATTGTCATACTTGCACATGGTTGTGTAACATTTTCTCTATATCTTCTGAGAAAGTAAAGACAGTTTGAGAAAGCAATGGATATATCACTCTTAATACACTATCACTTTATTCTACCTTAAAGAAAAAAGAAACCTAAGAAGTCATGATACAAATATTGCTATATAGTACATTTTTTCCTACTTATACTTTTATAAACATATTTTAATACAGTTTTGCTATAAGGTGCTTATTAGTGTTAAACCTATTAGGAAATTCAATTTAATTTTAATCATAAAATAGTAAGGTAGATATTTTTATGATAAGCAACATAAAATTATGAAAGGGTATATAATTTAATTAAAAATGGATTAACTATGTGTGAGATGTTCTGTTCTCTACCCATAAAAATTTACAAATTAGTAAAACTGTCATTGTTTAATGTACTTTTTTCTTTATCAAAATACCTTGCTGATGTTTATTGAATAGTTTATTTCATACTTTAAATTTATATTTTACACATATAATTAAAATGATAAACTGGTGTTAAACAGGGAGAAAATGAGTAACTTTCTGTTGAATTTTGAGACATATAAACTTGCAGTATCTACTATGTGTGTGAGACACTGAGCAGGAAGTAAGAAGAAAATATTATTACTGATATAATAAAGGGTAAGTACTATAGAACAACAAACTCTAAGGGTAATTCCTCAGGCCAGGCTGATCAAGGAAGGTTGTAAATCATCAGGGATATTTGAAGTATAGATAAGATTTTTAAAGGAACGATAGAGAGACATATATTTTAGGTGGAGGGCAGACTGTGAGTAAAGGCATTCATTCAGTGAATGTTGTAATAAGTATAATTTTCCAGTGTACCTGAAGATTAAAAGTTTGATTAGCATCATTGGTCAGTGAGGACTAGATCTTGAAGACCTTTAAATCCCATGATAAAGACTATAGATATTATTCTACAATTGTAAAAGAAGAACAATTAAGGTCTTAGAACAGAAAAGTACATGGTTGCTGCTATGCTTTCAGAAGATCATCCTTGCAGGAAAGTGTAGGATGGACTGCAGGCACTGAGATCAGGGAGGAGACCAGCACACAGTAGAACAAATTATGACACCTTTTAAAAATGACTGTTGATTGTATCATTTGACTTTTGCATTTACATAGTACAGTTTCTATGATTAGAATAGTGTTTATTACATGGTACTACAGCTAGTCATTGGTGCTCTCCCATTTGGTTGTAATCTCCTCTCTGGCTAGCACCATACCTTATTCATGATCATTTCCCCTGTATCTAGCTCAGGTCCTTAAAACATGTTAATTGAATGAGTAAACTCAAGTGTGAATGAAAACCAAGATTCAGAAGAAAGAAAATTGAGGATATTACTTATCTGTATAAAACCAAAACAAAACAAAACAAAAAAAAACCCTCAATTCCATCGAGGCAACTCTGACTCATAGTGACCCTATAGGACAGATTATAACCACCCCATAGGGTTTCCAAGGCTGTAATCTTTACAGAAGCAGACTGCCACATATTTCTCCCTTGGAGCTGCTGGTGGGTTTGAACTGCTGACCTTTCAGTTAGCAACTGAGCGCTTAACCACTGCACCACCAGAATTTCAGGGCTAATTAAGAAGTCCGGGAGTATGCAAATAAAGGCAGACAGAAAGTTAGGAGAGTACCTGACCCCACCTATTTTGCAGAGAAAAGAGCTTTTCTTGATTTATTTTGGGCAGCTAGAGCATGACCGTATGACTGAAGCATGGCCAATTGCAAGCACCTATGCAAGACTTCAAATTTGAGGGAATGATAGGAAGGCGGAGATTCTTAAGATATTCATAGTGAGTGCAGTGTCCACCAGTATCCAAGCTGTGACAGGACAAGTGGTGGCATTCCAAATGATTATCCTCACATCAAAGTTTTGCTTTTATCTGACCTCTCTTGAGAAGGGTTAGTTGTCAAAGGAAAGGCTACAAAGAAAGGCAAATAAGGGATTCAAACTTAGGACATGTCACTATTGAAGAGGCACACACACACCTGTTGCCATCGAGTCGATTCTGACTCATAGCAACCTTATATGACAGAGTAGAACTGCCCCATAGAGCTTCCAAGGAGCGGCTGGTGGATTTGAACTGCCGACCTTTTGGTTAGCAGCCAAGCTGTTAACCACTGTGCCACCAGGGCTACGTTGAAAATGCAGGAGGCGGGAAAAAGTAGAAAAGGGAACAGAGATTAGTAAGAAATTTTATTCACAAAAGCAAAGGAGAATCACAAATAGTGTCTCAAATTTTGTCTAACATAATCAGGTACAGGACTCTTCTGTCTCTTAATTATATTTACACAATTTTTCTCTACTTTCATAGATTTGTTACATTTTTTTTTTTCCAAACAGATCTGCAAAATCATAGCTTAAGAGATGACTTCTACTTAATTTTCTGTTACCATTATTGGAGTTAGTTGTAGCTCTGAAAATAAAGTTTAAAAGCAAAATAGTATTGTTTAAGTTCATAATTAACGAACAAAATATTGTTCAGGAGCCCTCTTGGCACAGCGGTTAAGTGCCTGACTGCTAACCAAAAGGTTGGCGGTTCCAACCCTCCAGCCACTTCGTGGGAGAAAGACATGGCAGTCGGCTTCTGTAAAGATTTACAGCCTTAAAAACCCCTGGGGTAGTTCTACTTTGTCCTATAGGGTCATTATGAGTCGAAAGTGACTGGACAGCAACGATTTTTTAACAGATTTTCACTACATATTTTGCTACAACATAGGCATAAATACAATAATTTAATTTTAAAAAATTGTACACACACTTAAATGAATTAATCTACTCTTCAACAGATTAGTAAAATAAAGTCCCATTTTTAATATGAATAAGAAATATCTTGACTAAGCTTATACATTAATTTGTGAAAGTAAGTAGAAGAGATTGTTTTGTTTAAGTGCAATAATGATTATGTATTTTATTTTAAATACCTGTTTAATTTTAAGGAAACTATTTATTTTAAATTTCTCAATTCTTGTTAAAATATGCCATGGAACTTTACTATTAAATTCCAGTCTAATTAAAAACTTACGATCGCAATGTACTATGTTAGCCATATGACTATTTATTATCGAAAGAAATCTTACCTTATGTAATTGCCAAGTGACAAAGAGTTTATTTAACTGTTGTTACTATTATATTAATCATTTTTTCTTTATATGTACATGTTACACAATATATACATATATAAATATATGTATGGGTAATAAAATCTTTAAACAATGCTCATAATGTTTACGTCTTAATTTCCACTTAATATAATTGTTTTTAAGACATTAAATACATTTTAGTACCACCAAAAGACATAATAAGCATAATACTGCTTTTATTTTTTAAAACAAATTAACTCTGGCTGTAATTATGCTTTATGGCACTGCCTAAATGTCTTGAGAACAGTAATACCAGAAGTTTTATATGCTAAGAAGAATGTAATTTACATTTATAGCCTAAGTTTAAGTAATTCTCCATATACTTTTATTGTATATTAACTAGGTTTCCTCTTTTATATATGTGCATTAAATTCCGGCTTTTAAAAGTCACCTCAGATGTAATTAATTTATAATAATTGCATCATACATTCTGAATTTATACCCTTGATGTAGTTAAATGAATTTCTAAACATTAAATCAAATATTGAAGATTAAAGACACTTAAAATATTTTTAAAGTTTATGAAAATTCAAAAGTTGAATGAGTTACATCTACATAAAAACAGAACTGTGAAAGGGTAGAGAAACTGTGAATCACCTTAAAGTTGCATACTTAAGCAAGAGTTGAGTTAATATTAGAGTGTTGGATCTCACCAGTCCTAAACTCCTTCCTCTTCACAATTATAACCCCATTACATTCTGTTATTGTAGAGTACTGAGAAAAATAAAAATATTCACATTTATAATTGGTTAAATGGAAAATTACAATGGTTTCATAGATGTCTAATCTAATAAAAACTTTTTTTTTTCTACCAAATATTTAATTTGAATAGTTTTATATCTCACTTTGGTGTTGAAACCTAACTTCAAATATCATAGACACCAAGTTTTTAATTTAATTCGATTAGAAAAAAGAGGACTATGTATAATAAAAAGTTATTTGAACTTTACACAAAGGTACACTATATAAATAAATAAGTGCAAATATCAACTTGTTTTGATAATAATGTCACCCTTTTGTAAAAAATTACCTCTTAATACTAGCCTAGGATAGACAGATAGCTGTGAGAAAATTAAATACTCCTACAGGTTAATTAGAGAAAGCTCATTAAATAATCTTCATTTCTTCATTTTTAAGATTTATATCATCAACTTGAAAGCCATTAATTTGGACTTACTGGTCTTTCTTATCAATGTAGTGCAATAATGGTCATTTCTGGTTTCAGTAAGGAGGGATGGGGAAAATTAGTTTTGAATGGAATCCCATAAATTGAAAAGACAAACAAGACAGGCAGCCAGGAACCTAGTGGGATTCAAGAATCTAGATACATGCATGGGCATAGAGGCAGACAACTTCAGGGTTATCTAACTGCATGTTGTAGGACAACATGCCTGGACAGCTACGCGTTTTGGAAAGTTTTAGTACCAGACAGTAAGCAGTGAGTATCTGGAAATATGTAACAGAGCTATAATCATGAGAACTAGAAATTTTAGACAAAAGTAACAGTTTGGTATGAATTGAAATTCCAAGAACTGAACCAGAGGTACAGGGGGCAGTGGAATTCCTGAGTTTCCAGAAAAGATGCAAAGCATGAAAAGTGGATCATGAACAATAAGATAGAAACCCAGGTACTGGCACCAGGTCAGAGTGGAGACCTCAGTTATAACGGCTCCCTCATTTCTCCTGCCAAGAGAAAGACCATGGATGCAGATGCTGGGGTGGAGCACATGAAACAGTATGGTTAGTTAAATCCCATTGGAAGCTTAGACGGCTCTCAGGATAGAAAACTGATAAAGTGATTACTTTCACCAGTACATTCTACATTCTGGTAAATGTGTTCTTCCAATTGTAGAAATGCACACATTCTTAGAGAACTTCAGCATTTTCTCAGAAAATTACACATAAACCAATTTGTATCATTAATTAAATTTTCAGTTCTTTTTTGCTGCAAACATGAAAAGACCCTACTCAGTAAAGCATATAGCATATTTAGTCCTTTGCTGTTTTCCAGACAATGCTGCCTATGTGACTATATGTGTCCTCCGTAAGTTACATACTTTTCCTTTGCAATCCATCCATTTGATTAACCCAAAGGCCCTATAAAGCTGAATTTACTTCAGACTTTTACATATTATTAATAATAACATGTTCTGGAAAGCTGATGTCTAACTTATTAAACCAAACAAATAAAACAACAACAGAAAAAAATCCAAATTCCTAATACTATCAGTATAGGTTCCAAAAGTAATTGTCAAACCTTCCCATCTTTCCCCGTGTATTTCTCACAAAGAGTGTCAACTGATTTTGTATAGAGAAGCAAGAACATTATACCTAGTATTAAAACTTGCTGATTAGTTTAGACCCCTGCCCTGCCCTTCTGTCCTGTAGCTGATCTCCACCATGTGATCTATCTCTAGTTATAGCAATGCACAACCATTCTGATAGTGGTGTTCACCGCTTTGTCATGCATGCTCTGTGTTCTCTCTGTCCATGTTTGGTTTCATCCCATGGAATGAAAAGTATGGTATACTTACTACTAAAGAACTGTCTTGCATATTAAGATTTTCCTCCTTTACTATATGGTTATGAATAAAAATATTTTTTCCTAAAAATTGCTTTTAGCTGACAGTTACATTTAAACATAACCTAAACTCACTCTTGACCATAAAAGTCTAAGGAAATATTTTGTCAGGAAGGAGGTACAATCAGGAGCTTCTAGAGAGCTGAAATACACTCATTTGGTTTAGGAAGTCCTGAATGCAGAGCCCCCAGGAAGGGTACTGTGGTAAGAGACTGTGATGTTGTGCAGGTTCATGGATGGGGGAGACAGGAAGAGCAGTAGCTGGATAAGACTAAGGAAGGACTTCTTGCCCTCCAGCAGTTGAGGGAGGTGTGATTCAGCTCTCAGAGAAGTAGAGAGGAGCAGTTGAGTGCATTTTGGAGAGGCTGTAAGTCGCCAAGATCCATCAGAGGAAGGTTTGCCAAGAATGGTGCTGGAAGTTGCTTGAGGAAAGAAATGACAAGGGACCTTAATTTTTAGTGTAAGTTTCTGATATTCAAATTCTCCTGCTCCTAATTTGAGGTTTACACAAATTATTTAGAAAAATAAATATTGAACAAAAAGGAGAAAACACAGACACTTTTCCTTGGTGAAGAAGAAAGAACACCTAGTGACCTTTAAATGTATTTATGGATGTTAAACTGTGACTTTGTTTCACTTTTGGCCAAGTTCCCAAGAAAATAGATGTCAGTTATCCTTACAAACCAGAGTAAGTTACCTTTCTAGGCTTTGCAAAGGAAGTGGCTATAAACAAGTTTTATACCCTTGTCTCCTCACCAATGAGGACATGAAGGGGTTAAAGTCAGAGGCTAGATGAAGCCGAGACTGGAAGATATCTTTGGAGAGTATTATCTGTGCTGTGAGTCCTTCAAAGCTGTGAAGGAGGAAAGGTGCTACATTCCCACCTCAAACCAAACTGAGAACGAGTTCAAGGAGACCACTCACAGAATTTTCTATGTGTCTGTTGGAATCTTTGTGAAAGGATATATAATGTCTAACTCACACCTGGGAAATCTAAACGGTAAGAGAGAGTGGCTGAAGCTATTGCCATATAGCAAAAAGAAAAAGAACGTTGAGCTTCCTAAGAAACTATACGGCCACCCAAAAATGGTTCAAAGTTGTATGTTTACTGTGGACCTAAGACAGGCCTCTAGAAAAGGAGAGAAAGGAGAACTAGCCTTAGACTTCTAAATCCTGGCCACAAGATATTCTTAGAGATATTCTTGGTGGGACCCCGACAGAAGGAATCTGCATGCCTCTGGTGGAAGTGGGCCAGTGGCTGGAAAGCTCTCAATCCATTCTGAGAACTGCTGGCAAGAAAACCAGTAATAGGGGAAAGGAAGTCCCTGAAGAACTCACAAAAATGCTCACATGAGTGAGCTTTGACCAACCATACCCACAGGAAACATGTTCTAGATGGATGCCAGTTGAGTATGATTTTTTTCTCTTATATTAATAGTTCTACCTCCACCTATTCCAATAGTGAAAGGGTCAGAAGTCAGCTGAGACTAGCTAAACAAAAATCAAAGAAGCCAGCTATGTGCTTCCTTCCACTGTAGACTTCTTGCTTACAGGGGGCCTGAGCTGTGGAAAAGGAGAATTTGATTTTGAATGGAGTTTGAATTTTTATTATAATATTGAATTGGATATAAATATTAATGAACTGAGACACTGTAGGGGATAAACTTATTGCACGATGTTTTTATTAGTTGAGAAAGTCAAGAAAAGTCTCCCTATTTCATACAGATGGGTGGGGGAGAATGGATGCACAGATTCTGCCAGGAGAAAAGAATTAATAATGCATTAAAAAAAAAAAAAAAAAATTACCCTGAGATTTCTACTTGTTCAATGAACCAGTTCAATCTGCTTAAAGGCACTATGATCTTCTACACAGCACATGCAAAATTGTTTACTTTGATACCATCTTCTGCTTTGGAATTTAAAACTCTCCTTGTCTAGAAAACAAACATATGAGTCAGAATTTGATCAAAAAAGAGAAGTCACTCTATGTGTTCTAGGTATGAAGAATTTAAGTTCAGGGAAGTAGAGGCTTATGCAACCATTAGAAGGAATGGGGGAGTGTAGGTCGGGGATTTCAGCTGCATCAGAAAGGCCTCAAGAGATGGTCTGCAGTGCCAGAAGAAGTAATTCTTCTGAAGCAACCTCCTGTTATCCTAGCTACTTACAACACTGAAGTGGATGATTCAAGGGGCTCGCTAATAGATCTTACCAGTACCTGCAGGAATCATGGCTGTTTCTTCTATTCTATCTTCCAAATTCTCCCACTGAAGATTCTAACATGAAACCATGAAGAAAAATCTAAGAAATACAGTTCTTAGACAGGGTACAGTGACACCAAGCTCCCAACACACAAACCACCACAATTCTTTTGATACATAAGTATTTACATCTTTTTTCTTTGACATTTCTTGTGGTGATTTATTTTACTATTATAAAACACTGCTGTTCAATCCACATTTTATATTTGTAAGTGTGTTATTCATGAAGGATCATCTATATCTCCTGAAGGCAGGAGCCATGTTGAGTCAATCACTCGTTCATTTATTCAGTCAGTATATAATATAGCTTTGACTATCATTTAGTCTCCTAGGCTCTAAGCACACGGAATGGGGAGACACAGGTTCTTCTCAGGGGGATAGTCGTCTTATCCTCTTCACTAGTATGCCTATAAGAAACACTCACATATATATTGAAAGAGTCCATGAGTGAACAAATACATAAACAAATACATAATCACACATTTTCCATATGTGGGCAGTGAACAATCGTATATTTCTGGAAGAGGAGAATATCATAACTTCTCACTCAGGAAGATGTTTGGGGCAAGATACTCTCATCAGTGTGCAGAATGCACAAACTGAAAAATGGAGATAATGAACTCACATATGGGGCACCTTTCCTAGAGCTGCACAAGAAGAAGTGTTCATTTGTAATTGGTGATGCCGGTTACATAGATTTAAGAAAAACTCATGTCCATTAATAGGAGAGATATCACAATGTAGCACATTATCAAAGCATATGTGAACCATTGTTATGTCTGAGGGCCGTAGGAACCGATTAAGTCATACCAGGGGAAGTGAGGGAGTGGTGGTTCAGTGGTAGAATTCTCACTTTCCATGTGGGAGATCTGGGCTTGATTTCCAGCTAATACAACTCATGTGCGGCCACCACCTATTTGTCAGTGGAGGCTGACCTATTGCTTTGATACTGAGCAGGTTTTAGCAGAGCTCCAAGACTAAGAAGGTCTAAGAAGAAAGGCCTGGAGATCCATCACCAAAAAATCAGCTGATGAAAACCCTATGGATTACAGTTGTTTGATTCACAACAGATCATGGAGATAGCGCAGGACCGAGCAGCATTTCGTTCCATTGTGCATGGGGTGGCCATTCGTTGGAGGCTGACTCAGTGGCAGCTAACAACAACATGTTCTAACCCACCACTTCCAACTACTGTGGGCACAATACAAAAAAGAGCAGAAACTCTGACTTGAGGAAATGATGGGGTAGAGTGGGATGAAATCGCCAAAGTTCAACATGTAGACAGAGAAACTAAGTGTGCTGGAAGGAGGGTAGCCTAGTGTTTAATGACAAATTGAATGTATTTGTATGAGCTTAGGTCTTTTGTGGAGCCAGCTTGATAAAAAATTTCCCAGTAACCCCAAGGCCTCCTTAAATATCTCAGCTCAGTACTTATGTAGAGAGTAGGGACCTAGGGGTCAGATAAAGGGCAGGAAGTGTCTGGCCCCCACTAATAGCTCTCATTCACACTATGCCCTGATTGACCCTGACCTGAAGTACTGTTTTCTTCAGATATCCAAGTCTTTTCATTTTCAAATATACTTGATCTCTGAAGGTTAAAAATGTAAAGCAAAATTTATAAATAAAATAAATGTCAAAGGAAGGTGCAATGTATCATTAAGTGTATCTGAAAGCTAAGTTTTTCAGGTGACGGTGATGTGAAGAGGACATTTTAAAGATGAAAAGAAAATAGCTCACTTATATGGGTGATCAAAAGAGTATCTGGATGATCAATTTCATGTTTAAACCTAGCAGACATTTCTTTTGCAATGCCTTTTTAAATGAACAAAATGTCAGGGCATGACATATACTTTTAGTTAAATTTATAAGTTGGTTATTTCTTATAGGAGAATGGTTAACAGTTTTAGCATTTAAACAGGGCTATTTGAGCTTATAAGAGCTCAGCTGGTAACCAAAAGGTTGATAATTCAAATCCATCAGCCACTCCTTGGAAACCCTATGGGGCAGTTTTACTGGGTCTTATAGGGCTGCTATGAATTGAAATCCATGGTAATGGTTTTGGTTTGTTTGTTAGTTTGTTTTTTGAGCTTATAACTAAATCCTCTTGACATGAAGGAAGTTCTTGTTTTACTAGTGATGGTTCTGGTCTACCAAGAAACTGATTCATTAAAACGGGTATGTTAAGAGAATTTAAAATGCATTCCAACATATAAGAAAGAATATAGGTAAGGATCTCTAATTTTTTTTTAAGCTAATTTGCTCTTTTCTATCTCCTTTCAACTCAACCCTTTGACCTGATTAAATCAAATCATGTTTTCACTTTGTCAGTTTTTTGTAATCAGATTAAAGTTTCTGAAATTTATACTGAGATTCATACATACATATATTTATATATATATGTATATATATATAAATTTACGTGTGTGTGTGTATATATATAAAGCCATGTGATAGTAGGATTTCATTCATTCATTTCTTCTTTTTTACACAATTATTAAAAACCAGGAAATTCCTTCATTTTTCTTATTTTTCTTTGGGGAAGGTATACGGTATTTAGAAAATGTCTTTGCTAAATACTTGGGATGGAAGGCATGATTTAATAGTCATGAGTGTTATCTGGTTTTAAGGCTTCGTTAAGAAGGGCAAAAGCTATTCTGTGTAAGATGAGAAGAATAATATGTTTGCTTCTTCAGAGAGAATAGATAATAAGGAAAGGGGATAGAGAGGGAAAGGACCCAGGAAAACGAAGAGATGATGTATCTAGGTCAGGTGAGATTCCTTGAATGAAGAGCCTCCAAAAATGAAGTTTTAAATAGTGGTAAACATTATCTGTTTGTTGTTTGTGATGATTCAACAAGAGGCTCTTGTCCTTTCTCCCCACTGAAGTCTTTAGGAAACCATCCATTTAAGAGTTGAGCCAAATTAATGAGATTAAAAATTTTTATTTAGTTAAAACAAATTTCCATGATTGGATGGTTGATTTGTTTCTTTTTCTCTTTAGTATTTATATACCTCTTTTTTTTTTTATATTTTGTGTATGTATGTGTGTTTTTTTACTTTTTCTTATATTCTAGGAAACATGGTAAAAGAGATATTCAGCTAATGGCAGGTTTATAAAACCTTAACTTTGAGATATAACTATAACAAGGACTAAGAAAATAGCTTTCCAACTTAAAGATAATATAAATACATGCTTTGTACAAAACAAAACATGTTCTCTGAAAAATATTTTTGTCATAGTGGCCTAAATTATTTAAAAATGTGTAAAATACATGTACAATGGTTCCATATATTTGGGTTTAGCTACGACATCTTTAAAATCCATTAAAATTTTAAAAAATTAAGATAAAATTCAAATATATTTAACTACATATTTTTTCTAGTCACTTAAAAATAGACAATGGCCAAATGGTGTATTGCAATTTAACATGTGGTATACTGTGTCTATTACATTATTTTATATGTATATGATATTCATAGAATCCTAATTTTTTATAAAGATTGTTAATTTTGTTTTTCATAATATCATCATATCTAAAATTTTATCCTACCCCCAGCCAGATCATCCTTGGGGAGATGTGAGAAAAGAAAAGACAATCTGGGAAGTAAGAAGTGAGGGCAGATATAATCGTTTCTGTTTGTCAGTTTAGTTCTCTAAATAAAAGAAAGGAAATAAAATATTTATTTAATCAATTATTGTAGCGAGTTTTCCCAATTTACAAGCTTCTCTTCTACTCTCCATTAGTAGGGGATATTTCTTAAAGTGAGACAAGTACTCTGCTACATACTATTTTGACTTACTCTTAAGTTCTAAGTGATCAAATTTGTTGTATTTTTAGACTATCGTCTATACATAAGATATAAAAGAAACAGCTTCCATGCTGGGGATCATAGTTCAAGGATACTTGGTCATCCTTTGAGTAAAGCAAAAAAAAAAGTCTCTCTCTGATGAATTTTTGGATGCTCTTGTTAGAGATAAATGGAAATACCTAGATTAAACAGAAATAACTACAACTAGCCCAGAAGCTACATAAAATATAGAGACTTACTAAATATTTCAGTAGTCAAAAAATGATCTGTTTGAAACTGAAACACATTTAGGTGAGAGATCGTGGGTTCAACATATGGCAGAGTTCTGTTGTCTGCTCTAAATAACAACCAAAAGGGGAATAGAAAAATGAAAATGAGTAAAACAAAATGAAGTAAATATGCCAGGCCCAGGGGCTTTCTTCTGATCCTTTTTTATCCAACAGTTTTAAGAAAATAGGATGATGCCTGCAAGCCAACTTCTGCAAATAAAAAAGCAGGTTTGAACTGTCCCAACTGTAGAATTTTAGAGGCATTTTTACTTTCCTAACTATATGTATTTTGAATACTTTATTGTTTATACGACTAGTCTCGATATCTCAATACCTTACACAGAGAAGGTACCTTTTTTTTTAACTAAAAAAAAAATCTGTTGTGAACTATGGATAAAAATGCAGTAATGAAATAAATGTTTAGGGTAATTAAGGAGGACTTTCATGTTGAATATTCTAATATTTCCTGTACATAAAAAATGCATAGAACAGGTACATTTCATTTTATATATATTTAATGAGGAACAGAAATCAACAATAAAGATTTAAAGGAAAACGAAAGTATACGTGCAAAATTTTCTTGTATCTCCAACAGAAGGATATATATACACATACATACATATATATACACACCCATATATATACGTACATATATATGTATATATTTAAAATATAAGTGTAAAGATAGGAAAAAAGAGAAAGGATCACAAGGAAGAGTACCCATTTACTGAAAATTAATAGTTTAGAGCAAAATACACTGTTTGCCTAAAAATTGAGAATTCTTGCATATAGGGCATGTGTAGGCAAGGCCGACTTCCACACCTAACCCAGTATATATGGATACAAGCATGTAAAATCTCACAGAACCACAGTTCTACAAACTACAGAAAATTAGGTCATGTGATAGCAAATAGATTCAACTGTAGAATATCAGCAATTTGAATGACTAAGAAATAATCCTGATTAGATTTTTTTCGAGTATGAAAATTGACTGCTATATATTTAAGGTCTTCCATGTTTTCACTTTCACTGCTTACATTCATTAACAGACAAGGCTCCTGCCTTACTCCTCCCAGAATCTTCTCCTCAATGACATATAGATGCCAGGATTTTTCAGCCCTTAATTATCTCAACATCACTGTCTCAGAAACTCTCTCCCTCCTTGCTTTGTCAAGACAAGCTCTTGCACCTCCTTTGATGTTATGAGCTGCTACTGCATAGTCTCTTTTATAGCTCTAAAGTTCTAAAATTTTTATATTATTTCTTCCCCCAGTGACCCCACTTGCTCCCTTAGAGCCAGTTGAATTGCTTTTCCTAGATGTTCCACACAGATGCATATTTATATGTCAATATTTAATCATTTTATTTCTTCTATAATGTGGTTTACCCTGAATTTCCTACCTTTGTTTATTACAAAAGATCCATCTAGTCATACAAGGAAAAAATCTGAGAGTTATTGCTTGCCTCTTTTATTTATTTATTTTTCTATTGCTAAATGCTGTGTAGTATATATTTTAAAAGTCTCTCTCCCATCCATCTCAGTCACCTTAGATAGCCTTCAACATCTCTCTGTAGGTGATTATTCCTGGGGACCTAATGAGGAAATAACTCCTACTAGTCTCCCTGCCTATTACCTTGCCACTTTCAATCCGTCTGTACACTGTTACCATGCATATCCTTCTAGAATACTAGTCAGATCATATGACACAGCTTTAGTGACTATCTTACAACATTGTTTTCTCAAAACTGTTCTACGGATATTAACTGAATTTCTCAAAACATGTTCTGTGGTCAAATAAATATGAAAATTGTTGTGTTAAACAATAGTTCCTTTTACTTCAGTGATTCTAAAAACTTTTAATGTATTTATATGCTCTGTGTCTCTAATTACAAGATATAGTACACAGGTTTTCTTAAAATTATTTGACCCTAAAAAATCTTTTTTAAAATTAGTTTGTTGTTCTCTGAAGCACCACACAGAACATTAGGTCAGGACTGGAAATCTGAACTGTTTTGTATAGCACAGAAGGCAGTCAACAAAGTAACCTATGCCTATCTCCTCTTACTCTGCTTATGTGCTGTACTTCAGTCTATGGTCTGGCCACACTGAACTTTGTGATTTCCTTCTCTTTGTCTCCTTTGCTTAGAGTACTTAAATTCCTCTTAGCAGTCTACTGCAAATCTACGTATTATTACAGACTAATTCATACATAATCTTCACTCTTGATCATAGCTGGATGTATACTCACCCTCTAGGAAAAGTAGTCATTAACCTCTTTGCGCCATTATCACAGAATTAATTATGGAGTTAAGAACTGGATTATTCATGTCTGTAACCCACAGAATTTAATAAATTCCAAGATCAGTGATATTTAATATATGTGTATTAAATAAGTGACTGAAGTCTAATTCAATATTTATTGTGCATTTCTTATGTGCTAAGCACTATAGAGATTAAAAGATGAATTATTCTTTTATTTATTATGGGAATAATCATAGTATTTATTTCTAAAACAGGATCCCCGGTAGTGCAATGGTTAAGTGCTTGGCTGCTAACCAAAAGGTCAGCGGTTTGAATCCCCAGTCAGTCTGTGGGAGAAAAGAACTGGTGATTTGCTCCCTGTAAAGATTATCGCCTAGGAAACCCTCTGGGGAAGTTCTACTCTGCCCTATAGGGTCCCTCTGGGTCAAAATCGACTCGACTGACAGCACACAACAACAATATTTCTAAGATTGTTATGGTGATTAAATGAATGAGAAATAAGCACATAGAACATTGCTGGACATATTGTAAGAGCCATGTAAGTTTTTGTTAAAATAAAATAAGCAAATGAATACTAGGGCTCAGCTGTCAAGGGGCTTAAAAACCTAAAGCAAAACATTTGATTACAGAGCCACTAAATTGTGCCAGGGAGAATACATCAAGTATTCTAAAAGGTTTTGAAATGTATAAGACACAGAAGATAGAGAAACGGGTGTCAGCAGAAAGAATGGACATGGAGTCTTAGACCACAATGCAGAAAACAAAAACAAAACAAAAGATAATCTGTGAGCAGAAAGGTAGTGTGAGAAGGGCTAGTCACTAAAATTTGTGCATGGATATTTATACTCTTGAGAGGGAGAAGCAAGAAGTATAAACTCGGCATCAAATGAGAAAAATCTAGTCATTTTCACATATTCTCCACATGTTGCATGTTTAACTAAATTCTAGTCTTTATTTTAAGTCATAAGTAAAACAGCCACATGCTTTTTTAGTACAGTGACTGTTTCAGTATAAGTTGCTGATATTAAAAAGTAAACAAGAAAACCATAAATTAAAAAGTTTGACCAAGTACATCAATTGTTTTAGACACTTTAAAAAAAGTACTAAAGTCTATAGGACTATTCAGTAAGTATTTAATGAACAGAAAATTAAGAAACCTTTAATTCCAGGGAGGGGGAAAATATTAATGTGTTTTCATATAAATGAAGTCTAATAGAGTATCTTTGTTTCCTTATTATCCTTTTTAGACAGGTAAGCCTATAGGTTTATATCTATAGGTCTATATTTTCCTATAGATATGAAATGCATTTAAATTCTATCTGGCAATAAATCTGTTTTTTTTTTCAGAAAAAAAAGAAAAGAAAAATTTATGCAATACTTTTTTTAACTATCTCCTACAACTGTAATATTGATTTACTAACAAAAATTTATAACATGATTTGATTATAAGAATAAATTTTTATTTTAAATTAAAAAGTATCTTTTAGTATAATAAATATTAACTAATGACCTTAGTTTTTTGTTGATTTCTTTTGCTTGGTGGTATAGTGGTTAAGAGCTCGGCTGCTAACCAAAAGGTCGACAGTTTGAATCCACCAGTTGCTCTTTGGAAACCCTATGGGGCAATTCTACTCTGTCCTATAAGGTCTCAATGAGTAAGAATCTACTCAACGACAATAAGTTTTTGGTTTTTGGTTGATGGCACAATGGATAAATGCTCAGCTGCTAACCCAAAGTTTGGCAGTTCAAACCTACCCAGTGGCTCAGGAGGAGAAAGACCTGGGGATTTGCTCCCACGAATACTGTTTTTGTTGTTGTTGTTAGATGCCATCGAGTCAGTTCTGACTCATAGCAACTCTATGTACAACAGAGCAAAACACTGCCCTGTCCTGCACCATCCTCACAATTGTTGTCTATGTTTGAGTCCATTGTTGGCAGCCACTATCAAACCATCTCCTTGAGGGTCTTCCTCTTTTTCGCTGACCCTCTACTTTACCAAGCATGATGTCCTCCAGGGAATGGTCTGTCCTAATAATATGTCCAAAGTATGTGAGACAAAGTCTCACCATACTCCCTTCTAAGGAGCATTCTGGCTGTACTGCTTCCAAGACAGATTTGTTCATTCTTTTGGCAGTCCATGGTATATTCAATATTCTTCACTAACGCTATACTTCAAATGCATTAATTCTTCTTTGGTCTTCCTTATTCATTGTTTAGTTTTCACATGCATATGAGGTGAATGAAAACACCTTGGCTTGGGTCCGGCACACCTTAGTCCTTAAAGTGATATCCTTGCTTTTTAACACTTTAAAAAGGTCTTTTGCAGCAGATTTGCCCAATGCAATGTATCTTTTGATTTCTTGACTGCTGCTTCCATGGGCATTGGTTGTGGATCCAAGTAAAATGATATCCTTGACAACTTCAATCTTTTCTCCGTTTATCATGATGTTGCTTATTGGTCCAGTTGTGC
>NW_004444019.1:2415060-2469189 GCF_000243295.1 Trichechus manatus latirostris
TGATGTTGCTTATTGGTCCAGTTGTGCGGATTTTTGTTTTCTTTATGTTGAGGTGTAATCCATACTGAAGGCTGTGGTCTTTGATCTTCATTAGTGAGTGTTTCAAGTCCTCTTCACTTTCAGCAAGCAAGGTTGTGTCGTCTGCATAACGCAGATTGTTAATGAGTCTTCCTCCAATCTTGATGTCTTGTTCTTCCTTGTAGAGTTCAGCTTCTCAGATTATTAGCTCAGCATACAGATTGAATAGGTATGGTGCAAGGATACAACACTGACGCACACCTTTCCTGACTTTAAACCAGTAGTATCCCCTTGTTCTGTTCAAACAATTGCCTCTTGATCTATGTACAGATTCCTCATGGGCACAATTAAGTGTTCTTGAATTCCCATTCTTCGCAATGTTATCCATAATTTGTTATGATCCATACAGTTGAATGCTTTTGCATAGTCAATAAAACACAGGTAAACATTTTTCTAGTATACTCTGCTTTCAGCTAGGATCCATCTGACATCAGCAATGATATCCCTGGTTCCACGTCCTCTTCTGAATCCACGTCCTCTTCTGAATCCAGCTAGAATTTTGGGCAGTTCCCTGTTGATATACTGCTGCAGCTGCTTTTGAATGATCTTCAGCAAAATTTTACTTGCACTCGATAGTAATGATATTGTTTGATAATTTGCACATTCAGTTGGATCACCTTTCTTGGGAATAGGCATAAATATGGATCTCTTCCTGTTGGTTGGCCAAGTAGCTGTCTCCCAAATTTCTTAGCATAGACCAGTGAGCACTTCCAGCACTGCATCCATTTGTTGAAACACCTCAACTGGTATTCTATCAGTTCCTAGATCCTTGTTTTTTGCCGATGCATTCAGTGCAGCTTTGACTTCTTCCTTCAGTACCATCAGTTCCTGATCGTATGCTACCTCCTGAAATGGTTGAACGCTGACCAATTCTTTTTGGTATAGTGATTCCGCGTATTCCTTCCATCTTCTTTAGATGCTTCCTGCATCGTTTAACATTTTTCCCATAGAATCCTTCATTATTGCAACTCAAGGCTTTAATTTTTACTCCAGTTCTCTCAGCTTGAGAAATGCCAAGTGTATTTTTCCCTTTTCATTTTCTATCTCTAGCTCTTTGCACATGTCATTATAATTCTTTACTTTGTCTTCTGAAGCTGCCCTTTGAAATCTCCTGTTTAGTTCTTTTACTTAATCATTTCTTCCTTTTGCTTTAGCTACTTCACGTTCAAGAGCAAGTTTCAGAGTCTCTTCTGACATCCATTTTGGTCTTTCTTTCTTTCCTGTCTTTTTAATGACCTCTTGCTTTCTTCATGTATGATGTCCTTGATGTTGTTCCACAAGTCGTCTGGTCTTTTGTCACTAGTGTTCGACATATCAAATCTATTCTTGAGATGGTCTCTAAGTTCAGGTGGGACATACTCAAGGTTGTACTTTGGCTCTGGTGGACTTGTTCTCATTTTCTCCAGTTTCAACTTGAACTTACATATGAGCGATTGATGGTCTATTTCACAATCGGCCCTTGGCCTTGTTATGACTGATATTGAGTTTTTCCATCTCTTTCCACAGATGTAGTTGATTTGATTCCTGTGTATTCCGTCTTATGAGGGCCATGTGTATATCACTGTTTATGTTAGTGAAAAAAGGTATTTGTGATGAAGAAGTCTTTGGCCTTGCCAAATTCTATCGTGCGATCTCTGACATTGTTTCTATCATCAAGGTTATATTTTCCAACTACCGATCCTTCTTCTTTGTTTCCAACTTTCTCATACCAATGCATCCTGATTGCATGTTAGGTCAATTTCAGACTACAGAAGTTGGTGAAAATCTTCGATTTCTTCATCTTTTGCCTCAGTAGTTGATGTGTAAATTTGAATAATAGTTGTAGTAACTGGTTTTCCTTGTAGACATATGGATATTATCCTATCACTGACAGCGTTGTACTTCAGATAGATCATGAAATGTTCTTTTTGACGATGAATGCAATGTCATTCCTCTTCAACTTGTCATTCCTGGCATAGTAGACCATATGATTGTATGATTCAAAACGGCCAATAGTAGTCCATTTCAGCTCACTAATGCCTAGGATATGGATGTTTATGTGTTCCATTTCATTTTTGATGCTTTTTAATTTTCCTAGATTCATACTTCGTACATTCCACGTTCTGATTATTAATGGATGTTTGCACCTGTTTCTTCTCATTTTGAGTTGTGCCACATCCGCAAATGACGATCTGAAAAGCTTGACTCCATCCACATCATTAAGGTCGACTCTACTTTGAGGAGGCAGCTCTTTCCCAGTCATATTTTGAGTGACTTCCAGCCTTCTGGTAGCATATCAGACAATGTTCCACTGCTATTCATAAGGTTTTCACTGGCTAATTCTTGTCAGAAATAGACCTCCGCTTCCTTCTTCCTAGTCTGTCTTAGTCTGGAAGCTTAGCTGAAACCTGTCTGCCATGGGTGACCCTGCTGGTATTTGAATACCTGTGGCATAGCTTTCAGCATCACAGCAACACACAAGCCCCCACAGTACACCAAGCTGACAGACGCGTGGTGGAGGGGTTCCTACAGACTTACAAATGTGGGGATGAGGCAACTAAGTGGTTAAAACAAACATAACAGTATATTGTAGGATTTTTATCATATGTAGAACTAAAATACATGGCAATGAGAGCTTCCTGGTCTTGTGTCATCCCAATGATAGGTTGTGGATCAGTTATTGTGATACACAGTGTTTTTATTGGCTGACTTTTGGACATAGATCATCAGGCCTACCTTCTTAGTCGTTCTTAGTCTGGAAGTTCTGCTGAAACCTGTTCAGCACCATAGCAACATGCAAGCCTCAAATGACAGATGTGGTGGCTATGTATGAGGTGCATTAACCAGGAATTAAACCCAGGTCTCCCACATGGAAGACGAGATTCTACCACTAAACTACCAATGTCCCTTTCCTGCTACTCTGCCAGGGATAAAATGCCTAGTAATTGTGCTGTCCACATATATGATGCTCATTCCTACAGAGCCCAGATGTGGGTGAGATTAGCACTTATTGAACTCCAATGTTCAAACAAATCACCTGAGGATATTTTTAAAATACAGATTCTCATTCAGTAGTCTAGGGTGAGGTATATGATTCTGTATTTGTATTAGGTGATACTGGTGCTGCTGGTCCACATACCACAGCTTCAATAACAAGATCATAGACATTTTTCTTAGGGAAGACCTCTAAGACGCCATTGCCAATTCCACAGTTTCTACATGTACATTTCAGTAATATTGATTACATTCTTCAAGTTGTGCAGCCATTCTCACTGTCTTTTTCTGAGTTGTTCCTCTCCCATTAATTCTCAACAACAACAACATAAATAAATAAAATTAAAGAAAAAGGAAACTCTATGGAGCACAATTCTACTCCAACACACATGGGGTCACCATGAGTTGGAAACAACTCAATGGAAAATGATTAACTGGTTATAAAATCATCACCAAATTCAAAATAATAAACATATCCATCAGCCCTTTTTCCCCTCCCCGCCCCCCAGAAAAGAAGCCACTACCATTTGATTTGAATTGACATGGGAGATAAAACCCTTTGGAAAATCCTTACTCTGCACAACACTACTTTTAACTGACTTATATATCTCCATTCACACTAGCAGAATGAGTGGGCAAAACGTGTCCATTGTTTCTGATGCCCTTCAATTCACTAACACTTGCAGATTCTAATATCTTTGGCCTAGAAGCTTCTTTATCTTAAACATCTAAGATAATTGGGTCCTGAAATATTTTCTGTGATGATATCCCTTGAAAAGTTGCCTTCTACCCTGACAGCTCAGAAGAGACGAACAGTTTCCAAGCTGCTGCTATATATCAAAAAGCCTGTCTTTCCAGCTTCACTGACAAGTTGAATAATTTTCCAGAGTTTGAGAAAACATCAGCCAAAATCGTTTTCAAATAAAAGGTTGCTGTCAGCTGTCTGCAGATGAGGAAGCTACTAAACCTGTGGGGAGACCTCCTGTTGTCTCAGTCCTAGCTTCTAAGCTTCGGCCTCATGTGCTTATTTTTTCTTGCCTCTACTCAAATAGTGAAGTCCCTGGGTGGTACAAACGGTTAACGTGGTTGGCTGTTAACCAACAAGTTGGAGGTTCAACTCCACCCAGAGGCACCTCAGAAGAAAAGCCTGGCCATCTACTTCCAAAAAATCAGGAATTGAAAATCTTATGGAACACAGTTCCACTCTGACACACATGAGGTCACCATGAGTCAGAATCAACTTGAAAGCAACTGGTCACTGCTACTTAAGTAGCATGCCAAAACTTAGCAGGACCTGTAGTTCTCACTGTAACTGGCACTCCCATAATTTTCTCCTGAGGAAACCATGCTAACAAGTACTTGTTGAGGAGGCAATATCAGGTCGTTATTTACAGATAATCTGTTATGCTTGTAAACCCCAATTTACTAATATTTGATAGAAATTCATGCCAAAGTCTATCCACAAGTTTTTGCAATACCCATTGATGTGGCTTGACCTGACATTTCTACATCTCATGGCAAGGAGTTCTACCAACAATATCCTCTGACTGGGAAGTGTGACTTTGATGCAGAAAGAGTCAACAGGATGATATAGAAACAAGGGATGTCCACTGTTAATAAAATGAAGAGCTAATTCTGTTCCTAGAGTTGCACTGACCCTGAGGGTAAACTTTGCTCTGTGGCTGTTGAGTTTCCTATTCTTCTTCAATTTCCTCCATGTCTTTCCAATATATTCCCATTAACTGGAATAAGCCTGAGTAAATATTGTGTTCTTGCAATATGAAAGTATCTAATTCACACAGTCTTTTCTGTTGATGGAATCTTAATAAGTCTGACAGAGTCTGTCCCAACTAAAGCTATGTTCTCTACCAATGATGGGTCAGAGCTGACCATAGGGGCTCAGGCCAGACCTCTTATTAAATCATCTGCAAACTTTTCATGAGACTTGTACTCAAGAGCAGCTCTGTTTTGTAGATAGGAATACTTCATTTTCAAGAAGAAATTTCAAATACTTGGCTTAATTATTCATATTATAGGTCTGAGGTAGTATTTTCTTTTTTTGATTGCATGCTTATCCAATCAGAAAGGTAACTGTTGACAATTTTTAAACTTACCCATGTCTTCCTACTTATTTTCTTGAAGATAGTTGTCATCCACCTCTCTAAACTGTACTCCACCATGACTGTTCTTTTAACCCATATCTCTGATTTACCAATGAGCATTCCCTCCTTCCCCATTGCATATTTTTAGTAGCTTTAAACATACTGAATTCTCTATTCTTCCTTTTCAAATTACCATCCTATCTTTTTCTTTTCTTCTATATTTGCTTTCTGTACTGTCAACTCTGTCCTTAGCACTCTCAACATAAGTTGAGTTCTTTTCCCATTTTTTGCTATTTCATACTATGTGGCATGTGACTTCTTCCTACTGAACCATGATTATTACATTTGCAAATGGGGATTAAAAATATCTACATTTTTTACTTCATTTGGATTTGTGAGATGTAAGATGGTAATGTGCATGTAGGTGTTTAGAAACTGTAAAGTTTCATACAAGTTTTGTGCATTACCTAGAGAACTATCGCGTTATCATTTTGTACAGTCTGCAACAAGTTACTAAAAAGTGAACTGCTCTCAGAAAGATCTTTGCATTTAAAAATGTAACCTTTTATTTATATTTGCCTAGTCATGTACCATTTTTAAGAGTGTCATCACGGTTTTCCCTGTAAGAAATACATTCTTTTGAGCTTGTACTCATAGTTTGTCAAAATGCAAAGATAAATAGAACACAGAAAGCTTTGAATATTCGTTGTCAAAAATAATGAAATGGTCCACCTCTGAATTTTGATGAGCAAATCAACATGTTCAGTTTTCTATCAAGAAAGAAAAAGAGCTGTCTCTCTCAAACACTTTCTCCCCCATTGACATGGTTAAATTAATATTGCTGTCACAGTGACCTTTACGAGTTAGTCTTAAAGAAATGTATGTAAATATCGTCTACCAAAACGTATCCCAGAACAGTGTTCCATGCTTACCAATTTATTTTTCTACCTATTTAGAAGTCCTAGCTTTACCTGAGTTTATATGATGCTTTTTCCCTTAGGGAGGAAAAACCTCATAATTATCCTGTATTATTAGCTAAAACATGAACTCTAGCATTTACCTGAATATAAAGCCTTGGAATAGAAAGACATATAGTTCAATGGGGATTTTGCATATGTCAGATTTACTGCTGAATACTCGTATTAACTTGATTTGGGCTGTAAGTATTATCAGAGTAGCTTCCTGGGCTTTTTCCCCTTTGCTATTCAAAAACTGAGATTAAAGCAGCATCCAATTTCACATTTAAGATGAATAAAATATACATATCTATAAGAACAGAAAAATAATTGAGCACTTTTCAAGAACATCAGCATTTAATGAGCTGGATGGAAGAACATCCTTCATGAAAGACAGACTGTACCTATACTTCTAAGGAGGTACATGATAACAGCTCCACAAAGCAATTTCCTTAAAGAAGATTTTACTGCCATATTTTAGAAAAGTTCTGAGGCAAGATTTCTGGCTGATTCCTTATTTTCATCTTCTTACAAAGAAAGCACTGCATTTACAATTATAGACTATAGCAATTAACTGCTTTAGATATAAGCACCTCTCTGTCTTAAGAAATTGATGTCTTAGTTCAAAAAGGGAATGCTGTGATAGCTCTTTAATTGAGACATATAATTTCCATGGTTGAGTAAATTTTGGCTTTCACTAGTCTTTGTCTTTTAAAGTCCACCACCTGACACATCACCATGAAGAACAGGTAATTTATTAATTTTTTTATTCCATTAATTTATAGCTTTAAGTTTCAGAGGACAATTATAAGTTACTATCAGATTTTTTTTTTTTTAAGTTTCAGCTTCTACTGCGAATGCTCAGCATCAACTAAATCTTGACATATATTCAGACAAGAAAAGAATCAGGAAAATAAAATCTATTAATTATGAAAAAAAAAACAGGCTTTTAAGGACTCACTATTAAAATACATGCCAATCATCTTTAATTACCTATTTTGTTCTTAAGGACTTGCTTAAATTATAGTCACTTAAGAAACTGGCTTATTCCTAGAATTATAATAATTCTTTTTTATAGAAAAACAATCTAATTGGACAAAGTTTATTTGAATGTGTGATTTTTTTTCAAAATTCAAATGACATTTATGGAATCATAAATTTGGGTTTTATTTATTTGAAGTATTTCTTCCTCTGAAAATGGCTTGACAAGTCTATGACACAATATTTGTAAAATTAATAGGGTTAATAAAATCTAGGCAGCAGAGAACACTAGTTAAATAATTTTATAAAACACTATTTTCAAAAAAACATTTATACATGGAAGAATTTTGGAGTTGTACAAATCTCCATTAAAAATCCAATCTGCTATATATTAGTTATTGGGCTTTGAGGTTCAGAGAATAAAATAATTTGTTAGTTTCCTAGTCTGTAAATGGAACAATAACAGTCATAGGAACTTTTAAGAATGATCTCTGTTCTATTCCTATAAAACCAAAGTCTAGACAGGCTAAGTGATATAAGGTATCACAAAGATAATGGGTTTAGGATTCAAACTCATGGGATTCTACTTCATACTCCATGCTCTTTAACTCTATGTTATAATACTTTATAAGCACATAGTCATTTATAGTGACTTAGACTTCTTAATTCCTTATGCATGGATAGAATACACTGGACATGTAAGGGATGTCTCCTATAGATTCATTATTAACTTTAAAACTATATTTGAAATTCTGATAACTCCCATAAGATAATATGTTGAATTGTTTTGCATTATTGACCTGTTAGTGTAACTCTTGCTGGGTATGACCATTTGAGACTCTGAGATCAAACTACAGCCTTCCACTCAATTTGAGGGTTTTTTCCCCCCTTTTAATTCATATATTAACTGAGAGAATCTACTTTTGGAACAAATTTATAGAAACAGGCATGATACTATAACTAGTTCAGCTTTCACTGTTTCAGTGATGGAATAATCAGGAGAGGAAAGGGTTGCAACAAAGGAAATTCAATTCAAGGATTTGGCTACAGACATAAAGAAGGAGCTGAGAACAAACCAGAGGAGGGTAAGAGAGCCCAGACATTAGCAACAGAAATAAATCACCTACCACTCCTAGTCTGGAGAGAGAAAGGGAAATGATGGTGTCACCTTAAACAAGACCAGTCCTTGGGTAGAAGCTGGAGCCCTAGTGAGCCTATCTGGTTGGTATTGGAGCCATGGAAGACATGCAACTCCTCCCAGAGCAGTTGCTAAGGGTGGGAAAACCAAAAAAAAAAAAAAAACAAACCCATTGCTGTCGGGTCGATTCCAACTCATAGTGACCCTACAGGGAAGAGTAGAACTACCCCATAGGTTTTTTTGCAAGCAGCAGCTGGTGGATTCGAATCGCCAACCTTTCGGCTAGCAGGGAAGCTCTTAACCACTGCCCCACTGGGCTAACCGCCACTGCCTCACTCAGATCACTTACTCATCCAGTTTACCAAAATAAGGTCTTACTTTTGCTAATGAAGTATGACGCACTCCATAGCTATAACAACTACCTTCCAAAGGTAGAACCAGTAGCTTACTTTTCTTTATTGGGGTGGGGGATACCCATGATCATACTCCCCAGCACAGACCTTCATACACAGGCACTCATGCCCTCAAGCCATAAAACCTGACCTCCCATCACCATCCTCATATCACCAGCAGAGGCTCAAATGAAGGTGAAAATACTGACACTTTAGTGGAATACTCTCAACGGTACTACTATAATTATTATTTTAAACAATATAACCAAGTTATAGGGTAAATAAAACTCCAAGTCATATTTCTCAATTTATTAGTTCATTTTTAAAAGTGTCACATTTTGTTTTCTATCACAAATTTTTAAATAAGCAATCCCTCCTCTCCTCCCCATGCACGATGTGACACATGTAACAGATTCCTTCTACACCAATTACACACCTTTTATTAAAAACAAAACTGTTGCCATCAAGTGGATTCTGACTCATAGCGACCCTATAAGACAGAGTAGAACTGCCCCATAGGGTTTCCAAGGAGTGGCTGGTGGATTCAAACTGCCGACCTTTTGGTTAGCAGCTATAGCTCACTGTAGCTTTTAACCACTGCGCCACCAGAGCTCCCACATCTTTGATATGCCTGGATAAACATCTCCTGCTCACTGATAAATTCTTATTTCCTCCTGTGGTCTCATGGCTAGTCATGGAAAATAAAACTTCTCAAAATATGCCTGATATTTTTCAAGTGATTAGAAACATACAAATGGAAAGATCCAACCTGCACTCTTCAAGCCTTCTTAGGGCACACTAAATCTTCATTTTAATAGTGCCCTCATTGCTACTTACAACCGCCAATTCTAGCCAGTCCAGAAATTTGGAAATTTCTAAAATGCTCAGCAGAAGAGTCTTTCCAAGGTAGAGACATACTTTCTTTTTCTATTTGTAAGCAATTTAAAGCATGTTTTGACTACGAAAAAAATAGCATATAGATTTTTAAAATATCTGTGCAACAGCTGGAGTCCCTGGGTGGTGCAAATGGTTAACGTGCTTGGATGCTAACCAAATATTGGAGGTTTGAATCCACCCAGAGGCATCTTGGAAGAAAGTCCTAGTGGTATACTTCTGAAAAATCAGCCATTGAAAATCCTAAGGAGCATAGTTCTACTGTCACACACATAGGGGCCCCAGGAGTCTGAGTCAACTCAATGACTCAATGGCAACTGCTTTTATGTAGTGACTTCCTTATAAGTCTGTTTGGTTTTATTCTATTTTTAAGTGATTGCATTAAAAAAAAAAGGCTTTTCTTTTCTTTTTTTTTTGCAATGGCAGAGGAATCCAACAACCAACTGCAGAGGTGGAAGGGAGAAATTTTATGGTGTTTAGCGGCTGTTGATTCACATTTGATTACTTATTTTTTATTCTTCTGACTACATGGGTGCCAAATAAATCCAGATTAAAAAAATCAGGAAATGTAAAGCATTAACAAGAAATTGGCCAAACCAAAAGCCAAACCAAACCCGTTGCCATCGAGTCGATTTCCACTCATAGCTATCCTATAGGAGAGATTAGAATTACCCCATAGGGTTTCCATGGAGTGGCTGGTGAACTTGAACTGCTGACCTTCTGGTTAGCAGCAGAGATCTTAACGACTGTGCCACTAGGGTGATGCATATTTATTATCAGCAAAATAGGCAATTGTAGTTTAATTTCATCAACTACTTATTGATACCTTACATCAAATTTATCTTTACACATATCATAGCTATTATTTAAAATTTTTTACATAAAGTATGTAAAAATAAAGCAGTGATTACCTACCTACTTCAAACATAGGGGGTCATCCTTAAGACTCCTCCTGTAGCACACTGTTTATATCTGAGACTTATCAGTGAAAAGGGTGCTTTAACAGCTTTAGAAACGAAGATCAAGAACATCTGTGACATTTGTTTGACCCATAAGCAGTTACAGGGCAAATGTGCATATTCTTCTAGCAATTGCTATAGCAACAACACAGTAATTGCTTTTAAATAGCAAAAGGTGCCTTTGCTGAAATCATTTCAAGTATCCTCAGTTAACTCTATGTCAACAAAGCATTGATAGGTCTTTGGTTCTTTAATGGTAGGTTCTTTTAAGAAAGGAATGACAGCTTTGTAATTATTCATTGAAATTTTCAAAAAACAGTAAATACACCAAAGAAAATGTATTTTACAGCTATCAAGAAATGATTGGCAAACCACTATCTTTTCTATATTGTTAATATTTTTTCTATGCATGTACTGTCTGTAGAAATAAGGCATTGGCTGTGTTGCTTGTTTTCATTGCTTTCTTACCATCATCTTATGTTGACTTATTAGGAAAAGGAATTCACAGGCTTTTTTTTTTTTTAGTATATTTTCTAGGATAAGATTGTGAAATGAGTGGCATCTGAAGGGAGTCACATGTTGGATGTCTACTTTTTTTTTTTTTTATTCCTGAAACATTTTTATAGGTTCAATTCAGTTAGCATAAATTGAAAGGTGCTTAGTGCTTTTATGCATCAGGCCCAGAGAAAAATTCAAATTTCAAACAGCTGTTTTCCCTGGACGCTCCTTATTTTCATCCCAACCAAATAAAACACCAACCTACTTGTGAATATAAATTGTAATGCTGTTTTTATTTTCTGCTATACCACAAAAATAGCTCTAAATACTAGACTATAAAGAGGAAAATGTTGATAACTTACACATTCGTTTCTTTTTCAATTTGAAGAAAAAGGTATGTTTCTTCCTGGTAAAGAGAAATGAGGCAGCAAGATCTAGATGAATGGGCACAACTACATCTAACAATAAATAGCTGGATGACATGATGAATTCACTTTTTTTTTTTTTTTTAGATAATATTAAACCATTGATAATTTGGAAAATATCTGAATAATTACTTAGATTTTGTACTACATATTTATCAATTTTTAGTAAGGAAGCCAGAGCAGAAGAAACTCTATCCCTAGTCAGTCGATGTGTAGTACCTGGCATTGCCTAGGAGTCCCCTACAGGTGTAGATGCCCAGGCATCTCTGAACTACTGAATAAGAACCTGCATTTTAACAAGATCCCAATGGTGTGTATACACATTGACGGCTGAAAAGCTCTGAGCTGGACCTAAATAATTTTATGTGAATTTTACTTCCTATTGATTAATTTCAGTGTACTCGGCCAATTATTTTATATAACTAATTAGCTAGTTATGGAAATAATCAATTATACATGCAATTTTGCTCACTCTTAAAAGGTTGGTGGCAAACTTCTGAAAATTCTGTATTAAATACCATGACATCATATTTAAATTAGAGTATTGGTAGGTAATTATTAATAATTAGGTTTTTCTAACCCTGAACAACCAAAGACTTTGTGTAGTTAATATGAAAGAATTTGAATAAGTTAAAACTCTTTCAGGGTTATGCTTTTAAAAATCCATTAGAATAATTCAAAAGATTTTCAAAAATTCAAGATAAATAAAACGTTTTTGAAAAATTCAAGCAGCGATTTTAAGCTACACAGAGGCACCATTAATTATAAAAGTGATTAAGACACTTATTTGCTCAGATGCTTTGTGAGTACTTACATTCTGGTACCAAATAAGAAGATCATAAAGATCATTTAAAGGCATAAAACCCAGACAACTTTTTACAATACAATTAGCATTGTGGCTATATAATGATGAATAAATGTGAATTTTACTCTATGAAAAACTAGCTAATCAAATTATTCTAGACTATCTGGCTTCCTTAATAGGGTTTGAAAGACTTGTTAACTCTCTTTAAATAAATCCCTGCTTTCACTCCTCCTGGAGCATGCTACATAAAAGTGACCATGAAATTCAGCCTAGACAAAGTAAGTCTGGTAGTTTAGTGTCTTCCCTTTTGAGTTTCAATTTTGTGCTCTTATTTGAAGTTCATTGCTTTTTCTCTGTCCATGTCATCTCACTATGTATGACATCTCACATAAGCTCTTTGCACCTCAGTGCCAGCTGCTGTGGAGGATGGCAATGTCTATGCAATCCATATACCATAGTCTGTATTATAAATCAGTACATCTTAAATATGCCCTGAAAGTTGCTGAAAATTCATTGAAATTTCATGTGATTGGTTTACAGGCCAATAGACAAGCAGACACAAATTTAACTTTATTTATATAAGGAAGACTTCCATCTTTTATTGGTAACTGTATTTCTCTAAAAGAATGAAGTGCTTATATTTAGTGTATATTTAAAAACACAAAACAAATATTGAAATACTAAAATAAGTTATAATATGTAAAACCAGTAAAGCTTACTGCCTATGAACTTAACATAAATGTGTAATCCAAAATGGCTAAAGGATTCTGTGCGGAATTCATTCATTCATTCGTCATACAAATATTTAATTGAGCACTTACTATGATCTAGGCAGTGATCAAACATAACAACGATTGTAAGAATGGTGCAGGACCAGGGAGTGGTTTCATTCTGTTATACATAGGATCGCTGTAAGTCAGATAGCGCAGTAGTTAAGAGCTAAGGCTCTCAAAAGGTCAGCAGCTTGAATCCACAAGCCACTCCTTCAAAATCCGATAGAACAGTCGTACCCTGTCCTAGGGTCATTATGAGTTGGAATTGACTTGTTGACAACAGGTTTAGTTTGTTTTTGTTTTTTTAACAACAACAGGTAGTGATCAAAAAGCCTCTACTCCCATGATGTCTCCCTACTCCCATGGTGTTTACCTGTCTACATTCTACTGGGAAAGCAGTAACAACAACCAAAAAGAAAGGAATATATATATACACATACATGTATAAACACCCCAGTGACATACCACTACACGTTATTGGAATGGATAAAGTTAAAAACAAAGAACAAAGACAATGGAAAATGCTGGTAAGAATGTGGAGAAGCGGGAACTCTCACCTATTGCTGGTGAGTATGCGATGGTACATCCACTTTGGAAAACAGTTTGAAGATTCCTTTTATATTCAAACATACATTTACCAAGCAACCCAGAAATCTCATTTGTTTGTATTTACTGAAGAGAAAAAAAGTACCAGTATGTGTCTTCACAAAGACATGTACGTGAATGTTTATAGCAACTTTATTCAAAATCACAAACTGAAACCAAATGTTCAAGAACTGGCAAATAGGTAGATAAATTTGGTATATTCATAAAGTAGAATACTATTCAAAAATTAAAGGAAATAAACTACGGATACATGCAACAGTACAGGTGATTCTCCCAAGCATTTTGATAAGTGAAACAAGGGCGACACAAATGGGTATATACTATATGGTTCCATTTATCTGATATTTGAAAAAAGGAAAATATAAAATATATCAATACAGAAATACAATCAGTAGTTTCCAGGGGCTGGGACTAGGCGAAGGGGTATTAACTACAAAGTGGCAAGAGGGAATCTTTTTTTTCTTTTTTTTGGATGATGGAAATCATTTATATCTTGATTATATAGCAAGCTATATATTTATCAAAACTAATAAAACTATACATAAAACAGGTGAGTTTCACTGTATAAAAAAGTATGTTTATGTTTAAGCTTTTATGTTTAAGCTTTTTTCGATTTAATAGTACTGAATTTAAGAATATTTCTCAGGAAGACAAACAGAAGCATTATATCTATGACAAAAACACAAGGCATTGTGGAACAAGACTAGGTAGCTGTGAAAGAGAAATGATGGAGTGGATATATTTGAAGTGATGTTTGCAGAACTTCTCTGGAAATTTTTATATGATCACTTGTATAAATCTTCTGCTTAATAAATTGTACTCGTACAGTGATGCAAACAAACATTTTCTCAACCTCCAAGATTCTATACAGCCACTTTACTTTTTTCAGGGTCTTTTATATTTAATCTGAATTTGTTTTGGCGAGGATAATGAGCTAGGGGTTTCTCTGAAAGAAAACACTAAATAGCTTTAAAGAAAATTTCCAGTATTACTGAATCCAAAATGATTTTCTGAAATATACACTCTGAACCATCTTGTTCTCCCAATTTTCCATGAAAGAAGCAAGGTTAATAAAGTATAGAAAAATATTTTATTACCATGTCTAAATCATAAGAAGACTTGCATATAGTAGTGAAGACCTTTTTTAAAAAAACAAAAAAATAGAAGAAAATATGTCGAAGACTCTGTAGAGGAATTCACTTTCCATACCAGAGGAGTACTAACATTAACATTCCTTAGCATAAAATTAAGACTCAGAGCTGAAGACAACCAAGCAGTGATTTCTGTAGGCAACTGCTATTGTGCTTGGGTCTTTGACCTGGGTGGGTACTAGAATCTCCAGATCCTATCAGGGTGTTCTGATTTGAATGGATAGCCATATCATGAAAGAGGTTGCTGACAGTCTCAGTTTATGTCAACTGGCTTACTGCGGGGAGGACTCAGTTTTTTTCAGGCTCCAATAATCTACCTGAAGGCAAGCCGCCTTGAAGGCATAGTTAAGCAGGAATTTTAGAAAATACCTTATCGAATTCACCAATAATAAATGAAAATTTCATTCCATAAGAATAAATACATATTTAAAAATTAAAGCTCATTAGCACAGAAGAAGCTTAACATAGGGAAATTCAGAGAAAATGGTCTATTTTTAAGCAACAACAGCAAAAATGTTTAAAATCCTCTATATTATACTTAGCTACCACGGTATGACAAACTGACAGACGTGTGAAAACAGAGAATACCAGAAAGATGTTTACCTGTGTTTTCTTGACTATGTAAAGGCATTTAACTGTGTGGATTATAAATTATGGACCAAATTATGGACAAAATTGCAAAGAATGGGAATTTCAGAAAACTTAATTGTACTCATGAGGAACCTTTACATAGACCAAAAGGTAGTCGTTCAAACATAACAAGAGGATACTGCATGGTTTAAAATCAGGAAATAGAGCAAGGGGATACTAAAAAACCAAAGCCCATTGCTGTCGGATCGATTTCGACCTATAGCGACCCTATAGGACAGAGTAGAACTGCCTCATAGAGTTTCCTAGGAGCGCCTGGTGCATTCGAACTGCCAACCTTTCGGTTAGCAGTCAAACTCTTAACCACAAAGCCACCAGGGTTTCCAAGGGGAATACTGGATGGTTTAAAGTGAAGAAAGGTGTGCGTCAAAGTTGTATCCTTTCACCATACTTATTCGATCTGTAGGCTGAGCAAATAATTCGAGAAGCTGGACTATATGAATAACAATGGGGCATCAGGATAGGAGGAAGATCATTAACAACCTGCGATATGCAGATAACACAACCTTGCTTGCTGGAAGTGAAGAGGACTTGAAGCACTTACTGATGAAGATCAGAGACCACAGCCTTCAGTATGGATTACACCTCAACATAAAGAAAACAAAAATCCTCACAACTGGACCAATAAGCAACATCATGATAAACAGAGAAAATATAGAGCTTGTCAAGGATTTCATTCTACTTGGATCACAATTAACGCCCACGGAAGCAGCAGTCAAGAAATCAAATGATGCATTGCATTGGGCAAATCAGCTGCAAAAGATCTCTTTAAAGTGTTAAAGGGCAAAGATGTCACTTTGAGGACTAAGGTGTACCTAACTCAAGCCATGGTGTTTTCAATCACCTCATATGCATTTGAAAGCTGGACAATGAATAAGGAAGACCAAAGAAGAATTGATGCCTTTAAATTATGGTGTTGGCAAAGAATATTCAATATACTATGGACTGCCAGAAGGATGAACAAATCCGTCTTGAAAGAAGAACAGCCAGAATGCTCATTAGAAGTAAGGATGGAGAGACTTCGTCTCACATACTTTAAACATGCTACCAGGAGGGACCAGTTCCTGGAGAAATCCATCACACTTGGTAAAGAAGAGGGTCAGGGAAAAAGAGGAAGACCCTCAACGAGACGGATTGACACAGTGGCTGCAACTATGGGCTCAAGCATAGCAACTGTTGTGGGGATGGTGCAGGACCGGGCAGTATTTTGTTCTGTTGTACATAGGGTTGCAATGGGTTGGAATCGACTTGACGAAGCCTAACAACAACAATATTATACCTTCAAGAAAAGAGCCACCAGAATATTTACACTCATAAAATAAGAGCAGGCTAGGGTAGTCTGAGAAAAATAAAGAAACTTTGAGGTAAAAAATATAATTGCTGAATTAATAAACACACTGGGAAAAAAAGTAGAGCATGGATTTCAAGGAAGTAATTTCTCTATCAATTTTTTTCCAAAATATTTCCATAGTGCTGTGGCTGAATTTCTTTCTACTCTTCACGACTGTTCTATAAATGGTTTTATTTTTACAATTGTATCTATAATACCCTATACCTTTAAAACTCAATTCTTTTAAGCTACAGATGTTTTTGAAACATATTTTATGTTCTTAATACTAATTTTTAATTTAAAATGTGTAGATCTAAAACAGTGACCGTGAGATTTAGAATTTCTGTGATTTTTTATGATACCTGTAACTGTTCCTCCTTTTGTTCAAATTTAATATTCCTGAGAAGTAATCTCTACTCTTCTCCTAGCTCTTAAGTGTCAAGTATCAAGTACCCCACAGTATTATGAAATGATGTAGAGAAGCTCTTCTCCTTTGGTCTTAGTTTACTGGTATCATCACTTAGAAAACCAGTGCTATATAATTAAACTTGAAAACAAAATTCAAAGTTACTCCAATATCAGTATTTAGAAAACACGTTTTTATTTGTTCTTTTATCCAAAATAATAGTTTCAGGTGCTGCTACTGTCTCCCTTTACAAGCAGAATTTTTAGCAATCCACTGCTAAGCGAAAGGTCAGTGGTTTGAAACCATCAGGGACTCCACAGGAGAGAGATGTGGCAGCCTGCTTCTATAGAGGTTTACAGCCTCGGAAACCCTACGGGATCTTTATGAGTGGGAATATACTCGACGACAGTCGGTTTTTTTGGTTTGTTTGTTTATTCGTCATGTATGGATATAGGATTTGTTCTTTTATGTTTGTTTTTATTGACTTTTTGACATTAATCATTTATCTCTCCTTCCATTCCTTAATAATACTGAAATTTCTAAAATTTATTATTAATCAAATTTGGTCTCTTGCTAAAGAGTATCAAACATATTTTTAATGATTAATATTTTGTTCAATCTCATTTAGCAAAATGATGGCACAAGTTTTCAGTGAATATATATACATATGTAAAATTTTCAGTAAAAAAGGGATGTTTAAATGAAGGTTTAGAGAAATATCATAGATTGAGTGAGTCTACAGATTATAGAACCTCAAGTCTGAAAGTATTAAAAATAATTTTATACCCATTCTTTTTAATTATCAATAATAAATAATAATAAATTATCAATAATAAAATCCAAGCAATTGAATATCTCCATTAAATGATAGGTTATTGGAAAGGGCACCCGGTTTAGAGAAAAGAAGACAAGTGTCTAATATTCACTGTAATTTTTTCCTCTGTCTCTAATTTATTGGAGGGAGATTTAATATATTATTTAACCGGGCAGATTTCAAATTCTTCATCTAAAAAATAAGGAGGTTGTCATAGATCATCTCTAAGCTTACTTATATCTTTAACATTCTATAAGTATATGGCCATGCCCCTAGTTTTAAAATTAATAACTAGTACAACATAATGAAGCCTGGTGGTACAACAGTTAAGCGTTTGGCTGCTAACTGAACGGTTGGAGGTTTGAACCCTTCCAGCGGCTCCGCGGGAGAAACACCCAGCAACCTGCTCAGTAGAGATTGTTGTTTGTCCTGTGCCGTCAAGTCTATTTTGACTCATAGCGACCCTAAAGGACAGAGTAGAACTGCCGCCTTAGATTTTCCTAGGCTGTAAGCTTTACAAGCACAGATCGCCTGGTCTTTTCTCCTTTAGAGCAGCTGGTGAGTTAGAACCAGCAACTTTTTGGTTTGCAGCCAAGCGCTTAACCATTGCACCATCAGGGCTCCTTCCCATAATGATCAGAGTGCAGAAAACTCTATGGGACGGTTCTACTCTGTCAAATAAGGTCGCTATGAGTTGAAAATCAACTTGATGGCATCTAACAACACTTGCAACATGATTTCCAGAATATAACACACTTTTGTTTAAAAGAATATTTACTAAATCTTTGTTCCCACAGAGCCCTGGTGGCACAGTGGTTAAGAGCTCAGCTGCTAACCAAAATATCAGCAGTTCAAATCCACCAACTGCTCCTTGGAAACCCTATGGGGCAATTCTACTCTGTTGTATAGGGCCGCTATAAGTTAGAATCAACTCAGCGGCAAACTAGTTCTGTTTTTGTTTTTGTTTCCTCCAGATACTTTTTAAAGCAACTAATAACTTGTTTTTGCATCAGTTTTAGAGATGAACAAGTGATTGTCCATAAATTACACAACTATCAAAGATAGAACCAAATATTCTGAGGGCAAATCCATGCAATATACAAATGCTTCATAGATAAATCCCTTTTATGAGATTTTGCATAATGCAAACATTTTAAATTTATTAATTAGTGGTAAAACAATAGTGAAATTGAATTTAGATATTGAGATAATGCACTTGAGTTTTACAGATGAAATTAATAATTTATATGATCAAAGCACCCAATTTGGTTGACTAGAAAAGGTCAGTGACCATCTAAGTCTTCACGTTTTCTGGGTTATTACTGGAACATATTTTCCCTAGACTGAGAGCTCATTAAAGATGCATAGTCTGAAGTTCTGGCATTCAATACTTATTCTCTGATCCAGAGAACTAGTTTACAGCGTTCTTTTTACTTTTTATTTTTTGAAGCAGATGAAAAAGAATTCTTGGCCTTCAAAGAACACCGGAGAGCTTTTCAAACACTAATATAATCATTAATACTTAAGCTGTATTGAGAAATCTCATGTATTTAAAATTCTGAAGACCAAGTTTGGCTTAAGAATATAAAGGAAATTTCATTGTTTTCTTATAATAAGTGGTGAAAAGACAATATTCATTATGCCTCCTGTCTCTGAATCAAATACTGATATCTGAGAAAATTTGTGAAATTGCTTTACATGCTTTATAAATCATTTTTGTAATTAATTCATTTATTTAGCCAGTATGGTCGAGTATTTATTATGCACTATGCAGCGGTACAGTGGTTAACAGTTCAGCTGCTAAACAAAAGATTGGCAATTCAAATCCACCAGCCACTCCTTGGAAACCCTGCTGGGCAGTCTATTCTGTCCTACAGTGTTGCTATGAGTCGGAATCGACTCAGTGTCAATGGGTTTGGTTTGGGGTTTATTATGTACTATGGAGTCTCTGGGTGTTGTAGATAGTTAATATACTTGGCTGCTAACTAAAACGTAAAGTTTAGAGTCTACTCAGTGGTGCCACAGAAGAAAGGTCTGGTGATCTATTTTAGAAATATCCACCATTGAAAACCTTCTGGATCACAGTACTAATCTGAAGTTTAATTCAACGTATAGAAAATAATGTGTTTATTGCCGTTCATTTAATTTAATCATTTAATATGTATTAAATAAGTACCAGCTGAGTACTTCCTAGACATCAAACATGCTACATATTACATACATAAATAAATATAAGACTTGGTATCCCTTTTTAAGGAACTCACTGCTAAGTGAAAAGAGAGTCAAGTAAGAAAATAAATGTAATGCAATATAATAAGTACAATATTGGGGAAAATGAGTGAATAACTTGGTAGTATAATACAGTAAGAGCTAGAAGAAACAGGAGGTATAATAAAAAGTTGTTTAAATGGTGATAAGTGAAATAATTTTCAGGTAATTTAGTGAACAAATTATTTCTAAAATAACAGAATTTTTTAAAAGATTGCATAGAATGTTGTAATCAAAACATTGCATGGAAACAGATTGCATGTAATAGTTACCTCTAAAGAATGGAATCCTATTGCTGTCGAGTCTATTCCAACTCATAGTGACCCTACAGAACAGAGTAGAACTGGTACGACTGGTGGATTTGACTGCTGACCTTTTGAGAGCAACGGAGCTCTTAACCACTGCACCAGAGGAAAGATAAAATGAACATTTTTTAAACTTTATATATCTTAGTAGTCCTTATTTTTTACTTTATTATGAACTTTTAAAATTGAAATGATATAAAAGAGCTTGTTTTTTTTTTAGCAATTTGATAAAATTTAACACGTTCATGAAAGAATGGCAAGGTAATAATAAAATAACAATTTAACGGATTAAATAAGATGAAATGTATTTACAAAGACCTACAGTAAACATTATACTTTGTCGTAAAATTTTAGAAGCATTCTCTTTAAAGTACAAAATAAGACAAGATGTTAGTTTCAAAGCCAATATTAAATATTGGTATGTTTATTTTCCAGGGTTCTCAACGATACGGCGTAGTAAGGAAAACAAAAAAAAAAGCTATAAGAATAGGGTAGAAATAATCAATATAGTCTTTATTTGTGGATGATATGGTGTCTTAGGCTGGTTCTCTAGAGAAGCAAAATCAGTGAAGTATATATATATATATAGAGAGAGAGAGAGAGAGAGAGAGATTTATATTAAGGAAACGGCTCGCACAGTCGTAGAGAGTGAGATATTTATATCAAAGAAATTGCATACATGGTTGTAGAGGCTGGAAAATCCCAAGTCCACGAGTCAGGCTGGAGGTTTCTCCTGACTCATGTAGCTTCAGGGGCTGGCTAACCCAAGATCAGCAGGTCAGACAGCAGGCCGCTGGCTCACTGGCTGCGGGTGCCAACAAATCCCAACATTAACAGGTAAGACAGCAGTCCGCTGGCTCACGGGCTGCAGAGACTGATGAATCCCAAGATCGGCAGGTAAGCTGCTAGCTCAAGTCCTAAGAACCAGGGGTCAAATGAGGAGCCAGCTGTAGGATTCAGAGTGAGCAAAAGCCAGCAAACTTTGCCAGAAGGTCTGCATATATTAGATGCAGGCTATAGCCCCAAGAAAACTCCCTTTCAACTGATAGGCTGCTCATAGCAGATCTTATTATGGAGACGATTACATTATATCAGATTTCATTATGGAGGTGATTACATCATTACATAGCTGCCAAACTACATCATAACTACCAAACCACTGAGAGTCATGGCCCAGCCAATTTCACACACAACCTTAACCATCACTTATGGTATCTAGAGAAAGCACAAAACCACCACAAAAAGGTTAAAACTAAAAATAGTCGGGAGGTTTAAAAGGAAAAGAAATTCTAATCAGAAAGAAAATGTAATTTACAAAAGAAGATATTCTACATAGCAAGAAAAAAATTAAATGGACTGACTTCTCCTTCTAGCCTGATGGAGTAACAGAAAAGAGATTCACCCTTCTGCCCTGAACAACTAGACGACTAGATAATACATGTGAAACAAAGGCTTTCAGGCACTGAAGAAAAGGTACACATGACAGTGATCCCTTTGATTACACCATCAAGCTACCTGGAGAGTCTCTGGACTGTAGCATAGGTTATGGGACCACAAACAGACCGTGGCATTCTTCATTAGTTGAGAGACAGAGCTGAGTATTCAGGGAGGCCAGGGTGGCTAGAATATCCTGGGCAGAAACAGAGAGAAGAGAGCTGCACAGAGACGACTGCAGAAATCTATAGCGGGTTGCCTTCAAGTCATCACCTGAGTACTGATCAGCATAATTATGTGACAAAATGCTGATGTTGGGAAAGAACCACCAGAAAAGAATAGTCCAGCAATTTATGGAGATCATAGAGTTCTGGGAATAGTTCAAGTTCCCAAAAGCTAAAGTAGAAAAGCCTCACAATACACAGGTAACTGGTTTAAATAATCAATAGTAGTGAGGGAAAATTAGCTCTAAATAAAAGGCTGCTCTGGTCCTGCTTAACAAACTTCAAAGCAAGTCTCAAAAGGGTTAAACTGTTTCCAAGTCTCTGAACTATATCTCAGAAAGCAAACTTAAAAATATTTAAAGAAAGAGAAAGAAATCCAACATCAAAGAAGATTACATTCACAATGTCTGTCATCCAATAAAAATCTCAAGGAGTGCAAAGAAGCAGGAAAACAAAACAAAGCAATGTAGGGGGAGAGAATCAATCAATAGAAACAGACACAGAAATGAAGCAGAAGATAGCACAGTTATAAATGTGTTCCTTATGTTCAAGAGGGTGAAGACAGCATTTTACAGATACACACAAAGTACTAAAGTTCATTCAAGAATTAAGCTGAATAGCTCTTTATTGTTAAAAAAATTGAATTTGTAGTTAAAAATTTTCCTACCAAAAACAAACAAACAAAAACTCCACGCCCAGATGGCTTCACTGGTGAATTCTACCAAATATTTAATAAAGAATGAATACTCATTTGTGATTTAAAAAGAAAAAAGAATCTTCCATGTCTTTACTTTTTAATCACTCTTGAATGTGTTCTGGTCTATATTTGATACAGTTTGCAGATATAAGTATTGCTGGAGTCCCTGAAAACCTCCAGGTAAATGAAACCTGAAGCTTATGTTTCATTGCTGTCTTAACAAAACTTTCAGCTACCAGGTCTTGCAGTCCATTCTCTTTTTCTTAAAATGTTCTCTTTCCTTTGCTTCCTTGGCACTACACTCACTGTTATGGATTGAATTGTGTCCCCCAAAAATATATGTTGGTGTCCTGACCCCTACACCTGTGTATGTAATTGTATTTGGAAATAGAATTGTCTTTGTTATATTAATGAGGCCATACCAGTATAGGGTGTATCCTACTCCTAATCACTTCTGAGGGAAATAAAGAACAGATTAGACACAGAATTGAGCATGTACTGAGGAAAACAGACTCTGTGTGAAGATCCCCATGGAACCAAGAAATGCCTGGGCTACAGAAGCTAAGACTCTTCCCCTAGAGTTAGTTCCCAGAATTAGGACTTCCAGCCTTCTGAACTGTGAGAAAAGAAATTTCTGTCTTTTAAAGGCACTCACTTGTGGTATTTCTGTTACGAAACTAAGACACTCATTGAATTTCCCATCTCTCTGGTGGCTGCTTATTGATCTCCTTTGTGGGTTCTTCTTCCATCACTAGCTCTATCTTTGCTAGGCCCGTCCCTCAGCCATATGAGAACCAAGGTCTATTTTCTGTGCTTTCCATCTTCAGCAGTTCTCATGCGTGAGTTTTTCCTAGTCAAATCCAACAGTTTTAATCAGAGCTTCTAACATTTATTCAGATTCCAAAGCCTTTGAATACAGTATCAATAACAAATAAGAGACTCTCCTGCATCGGCACAAAAGTTATCCAGGATTGAGGTAGGAGCAGCAAAAAGATTTCCTCAGGATTCTCAATTTAATTCAAAATCCCTTGTTGGACGCTGATTTTGGTTCACTGTGTGGGGGCTATGGAGGAATATAGAGATGAGAAAAATAGTTTTAAGGGATATCAATCCAAAACTCATTGCCATACAGTCAATTCAGACTCATAGCAACCCTGTAAGGACAGAGTAGAACTGCCGCATAGTGTTTACAAGGCTGTAAATCCTTACAGAAACAGACTGTCACATCCTCCTCCCGTGGGGGGAATATAGAGATGAGAAAAAAAGTTTTCAGGAAAATCAATAGTATGTGTACATAATTATTACAGATGATGTATAGAGAGATATAGCTCTAAAAATATGGAGATTAATTCTACTGAGGGTAAGAGAATGAGGATCACTTAGAAAGTTTCCTTGGAGGAATAAAATTTTGACATAGGCTTTAAAACAAAATAAGTCTTCCGTAGGATTTGCGGTTGAAAATCATTTTAAAATTCAGAAAACTCTTTGAACAAAACTTAAAGTATGATTTTTAGGAAAATAACTGGCTTATGAGGGAAAATCTTTCTTTTGTGCATATACAGACAATTGTTACTGATTGTTTTTTAAGCAAAAGTAAATTTTCTTTGGAAGTGTGTAGAAAAATCACAAAGTACATAGATCCAGAAGAGCAATGAATAAGAAAACAAATGTTGAAGTATGATCAAAACAAAACAAAAGAAACACAATAAAAACCACAAATAGGCACTATAATATGAAGTCCTTTGTGTATTTTATAAATCAAATGACTTTTATATTGTTTTCAATTGCATTCCATTTCTGAAAAAAAAATCTAGCTGTACATATTTTATTTTATGAAAAAAATGAATTTAAATTTCCATTTATCGTACTAGCTCCAGAGATCATTTAGTCACATTCTTGTTTATTAGTTTATGTCACAAATATTTGTAATTATTTAGATCATTTGTCTAAAGTTCATTATGGACATGAATGAGTGAGACTTTATATTTGAACCTCATATTTTTAACCACAATGAATGTTCAAGTGTTGAAAGTAATAACTTTTGGGAGATAACTTAGCACTCTTCTTGACACCAATAACAGAGACATAAAGTGTGGGCACATTTATGGATTAAAAATGATGTTACATACTTTGAGTTATTTGCTTAATAGTGATTAAAGAAATCAATCAAAATTTTGCCTCATTGTTGTAATATTTTATATACTACTTGTTACAAAATAGTTCCAACTGACTTGATGTCAATTATTATTAAACTGAAAAATAAAAGATCATGTAAAGACTGTTTTTCAGTATGCATGCATACACTTTATGTGCCATTCCTTGGATTTCCAGCTCAAGATACTTAGTTACTATAGAAACGATTTCTAAGGAAACAGGAAAAAGAAGCATGGGTATTTCTGTTGCTGGCTATGTAGCAAAAAGAAACTAATAGCAAACAAATAGTATTACTTCTCTTCAATATAGGTGATCAAAAATTACATTTTAAAATAAATGAACTGAAGAACAAATACTACCAGTTTCATGCTGGAAACTGTATATAAATAGATGAAATTATTTTTTAATTTTCATTTTTATCTAATTAAATAGTAACAAAATGAATGGATAACCATATAAGTAGATGTATTAGAAAAAATTACCATTTTATTTTCATTTGCTACATCTCCAAAACTAGAATGGGTTAAAAAATTCCAGTTGGAAACTGGTTAAAATATAACAATTTTATAAGGTAGGAAACTGTCCTTAGAAGTTTATAGTCAGAGAAAATCTTATATAGTCCTTCACTTTATCAAGTGAAGAAGCTAAGGGTAAGTGACTTGTACATAATCTCACAGTAATTTAAGGGGAACTGGATTAGTATTCAATTCCCAAAACTAAATCCAGCTTCTTCCACCACAAAGTTTACCTCAAAAATAAGCTTTTAGGAGGCAGCACCAAGATGACGGACTAGACAGATGCTTCTGGTGGACCCTCTTACAACAAAGACCCCAAAAAACAAGTGAATCGATTATATATGACAGTCTAGGAGCCCTGAACATCAAAGGCAAAGTTGAGGAACCAGACTGAGTGGCAGGGGGAGGGAGAAAGGGCTAGGAAGCAGCAAGGAGTTGCCAGACCTGACCCGGCAAGAGCCTGAGCCCTTCAGGCCTGATCAGCTCATGGGTAAGTGCTGAGGCAGGCAAGCAGTGGTGCTTGGGAGGCATACTCTGCACCAGGAGAGACCGAGTGGTAGAGAGTCTACTTGGCTACACAGAACCAGTGAGAAGCAGCCCTAGATCGGCAAAAGATAAGTACTTGCATCCAGCCTACCACGTGGATCAAAAACACTCACCTTAGGGAAAAACCTCTCTCCCATTTGCCTCCCCACTCCCTGCTCTGCACTGGGTTCCAGACTGCCTTCAGCAATTGCCGAGTCAGCTGGGCTGGAAGTAGGATCAGTCACACACCCTGAGCCATTCTCCCAGCCTTGGAGAGTGAACAAATTAACAAATGGGAAAAAAAATAAACTGCCGGCTCCCCTAAGCCAGGAAATCAGGATAGGCACAGCTCCCTTGCCTATGCACAGGCATAAGGGATCCAAGGACCTTGAGTGCCTTTCCCCCTGCATAGACTTGTGTGGGCCCATTTCAACAGTGTAGGTCCTCATTACCACAGTACAACAGGGTATATACCTGAAGTCTAACTTCAACTGTTTCAGCTGTGAAGTGGTAGGTTTGTGACATTTGACACTGCTCTGTCCATTAAGCAGGGTCTTCACCTACCCACATCAGGGACCTGAGGACTGGTGGCTCCACCCATGCCACCTAGCCATCTGCAATAGGAGCCCAAGAATAAGAGATGCCCCCCAGTCCTTACAGCCAACAGCACTGGGTGCTCATAGTCCGGCTGTAAAACCCACCCAGCTATGTGCTCTAGGGAACAGAGAGAGATATGCCTTCCTCCTGGAAACTTGGGGGTGGCCGTCAGCCCCCTGACTTGCTCAGAGTGTGTCCCCCTGCTGCAGCCAGATGCCTGTGCCTATACAAATCACCCATGCCTGTCTAGGACCGTAGGTGAGAATCTACACCACACACTTGGTGGCTATCTATCTGGGCACCTGAGCTGAATCCATACAAGAGGAGTGGGTGGACTCTTGAGAGCTCACATACCTAGTAACAGATCTAAACGACTGGTTGCAGGATATTAGAGCTTCAAAAGTGCCAATAATCAAAATAGCTCATATGAGCAGCCTATTTGGGTATATCAAAACAAAACAAGAAGGTAGGACACAGAAAGCAAACATAAAATAAATAAATATAATAATATATTGATGGCTTGGAAACAACAGTCAATATCAAATCACATAAGGAAGCAGTCCATGATGGCTTCAGCAAGCTCCTACAATAAAGAAACTAGAAATTTTACAGAGGAGGGAAATTTCTTGAAACTGATTAATATACAGAATTCTTCGAGAGATTAGGAGGGAAATTAAGCAAAACACAGAATACGCAATACAGGAAATTAAAAAGATTAAAGAAGAGCATGATGACAAATTTAACAGGTTGAAAGAATCCATAGAGACACAGCAATCAGAAATCCAGAAGATTAACAATAAAATGTCAGAATTAGACAACTCAATAGAAAGCAATAGGAGCAGAATTGAGGCAATGGAAGTCAGAATTAGCAAGACTGAAGATAAAGCACTTGTCATCAACTTATTTGAGGAAAAATCAGATAAAAGGATTTAAAAAAATAAAGAAACCCTAAGAATTATGTGGGATTCTATCAAGATGAATAACCTATGAGTGACTGGAGTACCAGAACAGGAGGGGATAACAGAAAATATAGAGAGAATTGTTCAAGATTTGTTGGCAGAAAACTTCCCTGATATCATGAAAGATGAGAAGATATCTATCCAAGATGCTCATTGAACCCCACATAAGGTAGATCTCAAAAGAAAGTCACCAAGACATAATATAATCAAACTTGCCAAAACCAAAGATAAAGAGAGAATTTTAAGAGTGGCTAGGAATAAACAAAAAGTCATCTACAAAGGACAGTCAGTAAGAATAAACTTGGACTACTCAGCAGAAACCATGCAGGCAAGAAGGTAATGGGATGACATATATAAAGCCTTGAAGGAAAAAAAATTGCCAGCCAAGAATTATATATCCAGCAAAACTGTCTCTCAAATATGCTGGCAAAATTAGGGCATTTCCAGATAAACAGAAGTTTAGGGAATTTGCAAAAAAACAAACAAAAATTACAAGAAATACTAAAGGGACTCCTCCAGTTAGAAAATCAATAACATCAGATAACAAACCAAGACTAGAACACAGGACAGAGCAACCAGATATCAACCTAGATAGCGAAGTACAAAAATAAACCAAAGTTAAACCACTGAAAATAGGGAAAGAGATGTCAATATGTAAAAGATGATAACCTTAAAACAAAAAAGAGGGACTTAAAAAATATAGGCATAGATTTTTTATATGTAGAGGAAGTCAAGGAGATATAAAGAAATAAAAGACCGGTATAAATTTAGAAAAATAGGGGTAAATATTAAGGTAACCACAAAGTAAACTAACAATCCTACAAGTCAAAATAAAAAACTAGAAAAATATAAAGCCTCAGCAAATATAAAATCAACAACAACGAAAAAGATGAAAAGAAAATACATAAAGAAAAATGACTCAGCACAGAAAATTAAGTGGAACAAAGAAAGCGTGAACAACATACAAAACAAGACATCAAAATGACAGCACTAAACTCATACCTATCAATAATTACACTGAATGTAAATGGACTAAAGGGACAGAGAGCAGCAGATTGGATACAAAAACACGATCCGTCTATATGCTGCCTACAAGAGACACACCTTAGACATAAAGACACAAACAAACTAAAACTCAAAGATGGAAAAAAATACATATATCAAGCAAACAACACTCAAAAAAGAGCAGGAGTGGCAATATTAATCTCTAACAAAATAGACTTTAAAGTAAAATCCACCACAAAGGATAAGGAAGGACACTACATAATGATTAAAGGGTCAATACACCAAGAAGACATAACTATAATATATATTTACATACCCAATGTTGGTCCCAAAATACATAAAATAAACTCTAAGAGCATTGAAAAGAGAGATAGACAGCTCCCCAATAGTAGCAAGAGACTTCAACACACGACTTTCGGTGAAGGACACAACATCCGGAAAGAAGCTCAACAAAGACATCGAAGATCTGAATGCTACAATCAACCAACTTGATCTCATAGACATATATACTGAACACTCCACCCAACAGCAGTCAAGTATACTTTCTTTTCCAATGCACATGGAACATTCTCCAGAACAGACCACATATTAGGCCACAAAGAAAGCCTTAACAAAATCCAAAGCATCAAAATATTACAAAGCATCTTTTCTGAATAGAAAAGCCATTAAAGTAGAAATCAACAACAGAAAAAGCAAGGAACATCAAACACATGGAAACTGAACAATACCTTGTTCAAAAACTACTGGGTTATAGAAGAAATTAAGGATGGAATAAAGAAATTCATAGACTCAAATGACAATGAAAACACATCCTACAAGAACCTTTGGGACACAGCAAAAGCAGTGCTCAGAGGTCAGTTTATAGCAATAAATGTACACATCCATAAAGAAGAAAGGGCCATAATCAAAACATTAATCCTACAACTGGAACAAGTGGAAAGAGAGCAGGAATAGAAGCCCTCAGGTGCCAGAAGAAAGCAAATAATAAAAATTTGAGCAGAATTAAATGAAATAGAGAAGAGAAAAACAATGGACAGAGTTAACAAGACCAAAAGCTGGTTCATGAAAAGATCTACAAAACTGATAAACCATAGGCCAAACTGACAAAAGGAAAACAGGAGAGGAAGCAAAGAACCCATGTAGGAAATGAGATGGATGATGTCACAACAAACCCAACTGAAATTAAAAGAATCTTAATAGAATACTATGAAAAATTGTACTCTAACAAATTTGAAAACCTAGAGGAAATGGAAAATTTCTAGAAACTAACTACCTACCTAAACTAACAGAAACAGAAGTAGAATAACTAAGTAAACCCATAACAAAAGAAGAGATTGAAAAGGTAATTAAAAAACTCCCAACAAAAAAAAGCCTTGGCCCGGATGGCTTCACTGGAGAATTCTACAAAACTTTCAGAGAAGAGTTAGCACCACTACTACTAAAGGTATTTCAGAGCATAGAAAAGCATGCAATACTCGCAAAATCATTCTATGAAGCCAGCATAACCCTGATACCAAAACCAGGGAAAGACACTACAAAAAAAGAAAATTACAGACCAATATCCCTCATGAACATTGAAACAAAAATTCTCAACAAAATTCAAGCCAATAGAATTCAACAACATATCAAAAAAATACTTCACCATGATCAAGTGGGATTTATACCAGGTATGCAGGGATGGCTCAACATTAGAAAAGTAATCAGTGTAATCCATCATATAAATAAAAGACAAAAACCACATGATCTTATCAATCGATGCAGAAAAGGCATTTGACAAAGTCCAAGACGCATTCATGATAAAAACTCTCAACAAAATAAGAATAGAAGGGAAATTCCTCAATATATTTAAGGGCATTTCTACAAATCCAACAGCCAACATTATCCTAAATGGAGAGACTTTGAAAGCATTCCCCTTGAGAACAGGAACCAGACAAGGATGCCCTTTATCACCCATCTTATTCAACATTGTGCTGGAGGTCCTAGCCAGAGCAATTAGGCTAGAAAAAGAAACAAAGGGTATACAAATTGGTAGGGAAGAAGTCAAAGTATCTCTATTTGCAGATGATATTATCTTATACACAAAATCCCCAAAGAATCCACAAGAAAACTACTGGATCTAATAGAAGATTTCAACAAAGGTTCAGGATACAAGATAAACAAAGAAAAATCAGTTGGATTCCTTTATACCAACAAACAGAACCTCGAAGAGGAAATCACCAACTCAACACCATTGATAATGGCCCCCAAGAAGATAAAATACTTAGGAATAAATCTAACCAGAAAGGTAAAAGACTTATACAATGAAAACTATGAGACGCTACTGCAAGAAACTGAAAGAGACCTGCACAAGTGGAAAACATACCCTTGCTCATGGAAAGACTCTACATTGTGAAAATGTCAATTCTACCCAAAGCAATCTACAGATACAATGCAATCCCGATCCAAATTCCACCAGCGTTTTTTAATGAGATGGAGAAACAAATCACCAACTTCATATGGAAAGGGAAGAGGCCCCGAATAAGTAAAGCATTATTCAAGGAGAAGAACAAAGTGGGAGGCCTCACACTACCTGATTTTAGAACCTATTATACCACCACAGTAGTCAAAACAGCCTGATACTGGTACACAATAGATACCTTGACCAATGGAACAGAATTGAGAATCCAGACATAAATTCATCCACCTATGAGCAGCTGATATTTGACAAAGGCCCAAAGTCTGTTAATTGGGGAAAAGACAGTCTCTTTAACAAATGGTGCTGACATAACTGGATATCCATCTGCAAAAAACTGAAACAAGACCCATACCTCACACTATGCACAAAAACTAACTCAAAGTGTATCAAAGACTTAAATATAAAATCGAAAATGATAAAGATCATGGAATAAAAAATCGGGACAATGCTAGGAGCCCTAATACATGGCATAAACAGAATATGAACCATAAGCAACAATGCACAAGCACCAGAAGAGAGTCTAGATAACTGGGAACTCCTAAAAATCAAACGCTTATGCTCATCAAAATACTTCACCAAAAGAGTCAAAAGACAACCTACAGAATGGGAAAAAATCTTTGGCTATGACAAATCTGATCAGTGTCTAATCTTTAAAATCTACAAGATACTGCAAAACCTCAACAACAAAAAGACAAATAACCCAGTTAAAAAATGGTCAAAGGATATGAACAGTCACCTTGCCAAAGAAGATATTCAGGCGGCTAACAGACACATGAAGAAATGCTCACGATCATTAGCCATTAGAGAAATGCAGGTCAAAACTCAATGAGATATCTTACCCCAACAAGGCTAGCATTAATCCGAAAAACACAAACAATAAATGCTGGAGAGGTTGTGGAGAGACTGGAACATTTATACACTGTTGGTGGGAATGTAAAATGGTACAACAACTTTGGAAGTCGATTTGGCGCTTCCTTCTAAAACTAGAAATAGAAGTACCATCTGATCCAGCTATCCTGCTCCTTGGAATATATCCTAGAGAAATAAGAGCTGTCACACAAATGGATATATGCACACCCATGTTCATTGCAGCACTGTTCTCAATAGCAAAAAGACGGAAACAACCTAGGTGCCCATCAACAGACAAATGGATAAACAAATATGGTATATCCACGAAACGGAATACTATGCAACAATAAGGAACAATGATGAAGTCATGAACCATCTTATAACATGGAGGAATCTGGTGGGCATTATGCTGAGTGATTTTAGTCAGTCACAGAAGGACAAATATTGTATAAGACCACTATTATAAGAACTGAAGAAAAGGTTTAAACATAGAAGAAAACATTCTTTTGTGGTTACAAGGGTGGGGAGGGAGGTTGAGGCTTGTTTACTAACTAGATAGTAGATAAGAGTTATCTTAGGTGAAGGGAAGGATGGCACACACTACAGGGGAAGTCAGCACAACTGGACTAAACCAAAGCTAAGAATTTTCCTGAATACAATCAAACACTTTGAGGGACAGAGTAGCAGGGGTAGTGGTCTGGGGACCATGCTTTCAGGGGACATCTAGGTCAATTGGCATAACAAGGTCTACTAAGAAAATGGTCTGCATCTTACTTTGGTGAGTGGTGTCTGGGGTCTTAAAATCTTGCAAGTGGCCATCTAAGATGTATCATTTGGTCCCAACCACCTGGAGTAAAGGAGAATGAAGAACACCAAAGACATAAGGGAAGTATTAGCCCAAGAGACAGAAAGGGCCACATAAACCAGGAACTTCATCAGCCTGAGTCCAGAAGAACTAGATGGTGACCAGCTACCACCAATGACCACCCTGACAGGGAACACAACAGAGAGTCCCTGATGGAGCAGGAGAAAGGTTGGATGGAGACTCAAATTCTAGTAAGCATACCAGACTTAACTGTCTGAATGAGACCAGATGAACCCTGGAAACCATGGCCCCAGATTCTCTATCAGCCCAGAACTAAAACAATTTGAGGCCAACTCTTCAGACAGGGATTTGACTGGGCTGTGGGACATAAAGTGATACTCGTGAAGAGTATGCCTCTTAGCTCAAGCAGATATAAGCGACTAAATGGGCAGCTTCTGTCCGGAGGTGAGATGGGAAGGCAGAGAGGGTTAGGAGCTGTTTGAATGGACATGGGGAATCAGGGGTGGAAAGGAGAAGTGTGCTGTCACAGTATGGGGAGAGCAATTAAGGTCACATAACAATATATGTATAAATTTTTGTATGGGAGACTAACTTGAAATGTAAACTTCATTTAAACTACAATAATAAACAAAAAAATATGCTTTTAGAACGACGTAATGAAACAAATTTATGCTGAATATCTACCTCTGTGCTCAATGCTAAGGACAGAAATATGAGACACAAGTGTTGCTTTTAAACAGCTCATCTTCTGGTTGGGTACTGAGAACAAATGTACAATAGCACATACGATTATAAGCAAACAATTGTAATGAAGGGTCATTGGAAAGTTATTGTACAAAGAGTCTCACCATCACAGAGCAACTATTACATCTGCCTGACCTAGGTCACCACAGAACCTTGAGAGAAACAATTGCCGTGGAATATTGCAGAACTGCTCACAGTGGTACATTCCACCTGCTACACATGGAAGCAATGATTGGGCCCTTAGATTGAATGCAGAGTAAGAATAACTTATAGAAGTTCAAGTCTCCTGAAAAGTACCACTGCAATGCATTATTCCTTTTGCAAAGGCATTATTTACTGTTTAGAAGCTAGAAAAGCAGGGAGCCAGTAACACCTGGAAACAATGAATGGAATCAAGGAGAAAATGGCCACTATGACTGAATGAAGACTGGCAATAGCTTATTCTTCTGAACATAGTAACTGGGAAACATAGTAAGGAGGCTTATCTCACACAATTTAAGGCAAACCTGTCAAAAGCTTAGAAAATTCACACTTCCAGGAGGCATTGCCTAAGAGAATGCTCAGTCTACACAAAAATGAGCCACCAACTCAGGGTTCTTGAGTTTCATGCATTTCAAAAGACTCCCATCTTTGGGCTAAATGTGTTAAAATTGGGCTACCACCTTCCCAAAGAACTACAGAGGCATAAAAAGTTGTTGGTATACCATATGGCTCATGAATCACCAATCAAATGAGAAAATACAGAAATGGCCTTCTTTCTGCCTTCGTCTGCTAACCAGAAGGTTCAAATCCACCAGCTACTCACTGGAAACCCTATGCAGTAATTCTACTCTGTCCTATAGGGTCACTATGAGTTGGAAATGACTCGATGGCAATGGGTTTTACTCATGAAAAGAAAGTTAAAAAAAATTAGAAGTGATATTCCCAAAAGTTTTAGAGGCATTTACATTATTTGTTCCCAGACCTACTTTGGTCTCCAAATCATATCGTCAGGATCAATAAAGTTAATGTTAATGAATTTTATTTTAATTGTCAAATTTGAGCTGAATTTATAACATGCCAATTTCCGTACAGTTGCCTCAAATTAATTGTGACCGGGTCTAAAGAAGGTATGATACTTGTGAAGATTAGCAAGGTCTAAATATAATCATTTTAATTCTTTTAGTCATCTCACAGTTTTTTCTTTCTCTTAAAAATTATATTCTTATTTCCTGAACAAAAATAGTAAAGTAACAATATTTGAAAATCATAAAATTTTCTGTTTAAAAATATAAGAATACATTGATAGCAAATATAATAGAGAGCAGAGGTACTAAAATTTGGCTTAACTTGCTATTTCTGAAGGTAGTTGGAGTGAGTAGACTAGAATGCTTACTTTTCTTATAGGAATCAGCTATTTTTTACCCCCTTTGGACCTTTACGCTTCTTCAATCTCCTTACCTAAATTCTACTTTCATACCAAGAATAAATAAAAAAATAAAAATTCTAAGAAGCTCAAATCAATTTTAAATGTAAAACTAAAAAAAAAAAAAAATTACATGAAAAAGTCTTTGAGAAAATTGGCTTTGAGTTGAATTTAAATTATGTAGGCTGAGAACAAATTTTAAAATGAGGACACTGGAGTTTTGAGTTTACCATTTACTCTTAGATATGCCATTCTAGAAAATCTGTAAGTACTAACATATAAATTCCTCTGAGGAATGAGTGAAAGCTAATAGATACTTTAACAAAAGCAAAATATTTAAAACCATCATTGAATCATGGATATTAGTTTGATTGATGTGTTATTAGCTATTAAGTGTTTCTTTTTCTATTTTGGAAACTGATTGCACTAAGTGGAAAGCTTCAAATAGAATTAAATGTATAAAGTAAAAGATTCAATTGTTTGTCTCTGTGAGGAAGATTAGATTAAAAGCCATGAAACATGATCTTTCAAACAAATTTAAGAGACGATATGGGTTTTTATTAACATTATTTTTAAGTGAATAATTCTTCTTAAAATTTGGACATCTACAAGTGCATTGAGAAGCTTTCTTTCATCCACACCTTTAGTTATGTCAAACTTTAAAAAAAATCTGTTTCCAAAGCCATGCATTAATTATACTTCAAAGAGTTGCACATATAAAAGTACAATCTTATGTATTTTATTTTTAGTATTAGTGGTTCTGTACAAAATCTAGGACATTCGGATATTGATGATCTAAAGTTTGGAGTCCTGATACTGTCTAAATGGTAAAATTAATGAAATTAAAAAGTACTAATGTTTTCAATTTTTGCCTGTGATTTAGGAAATAAGTAAAAATCAATAAAATGTCTCTTTGAAATGAGATAGAGAAAATGGGTTAACATCTATTGATATCACCAGAAATTTAAAATAATTAAAGCTAAATTAATAAAGTAAAAATAAAATAAATTAAGATTTTCAGTGATTATAATTTAACTAAACCAGTATCTTTTTATAATACCAAATTTGTAATTAAAAAAAAAAATCTGCAACAAATATATTGGTGGTGATTTAGAAGTTGAAGTGTTTAGAAACAGTTTGTTTTCCCACAAACGAAAGGGATCTGGCTGGTTGCTGAATTAACTGTTACTCCAAAACTAGCATTTACCTCTGTATTTAATTGGCTGGCTAGTCTAATAATGCCTTTTCCAGATTATACAAGAAACTTAAACTTTGCACAGGTCCTTTCCAAATGCAATTTGAACAGTATTTTCTGATGCTCATGAGATTTATGTCTTAATTTTGTGAGAAATTAATATTTATTCTTTGATTCTCACACTTTCTTGAAGCTGTTACTTCATTTTGTTCCTTTAAATCATTAGTGGAACCCTGCTGGCACAGCGGTTAAAAGCTATGGCTGCTAACCAAAAGGTCAGCAGTTCAAATCCACCAGCTGCTTCTTGTAAACTCTATGGGCAGTTCTACTCTGTCTTATAGGGTCACTATGAGTGGAATCGACTCAATGGCAACAGGTTTTATTTTGTTTTAAACCATTAGCACTACTGCCTACCTACTATTGCCTCTGCTATTAATTCACACTGTCTTGAGATATGGTTGACTCAGAAAGAAACATTTTCAGAAAGAAAGTGGATTCTGTTTGTCCACTTGTACACCTGTGTGTTTGTACTACACTCCTGAGTCCACCTTGCTATTGTCATATCGTACCAGTGGGTGTAGAAGCACAGTGACCTCAGGAGGTCTCAGGAGAGACACATAAGTTATCTTTCTTTGCCATGACAACTGTGGACAGATACTCTTACTCTTCACCATGTTTGCTTTCTCTTAATGCTAATAAAAGTTTGAGAATATATGTTTTACTGTTTCATTAATTCTACTGTTAAGAATAATGATAGCTACAATTTATCTCTGATTTTTAACTCCAAATACTAAGTTAAGCACAGCACATGTATTTTTAGTTTAAATCTTATAGCAATCATATGTAGTGTTTATAATTATAATCCCCATTTCAAAAGAAAAAAGATGAATCAGTGTTGTCAGTAAGTAGTTCCAAGAACACACTGTTAATAAGTGGATTTGAAACTGGGTAGTTTGACTACAGAGCCTATATTCTAAAGCCCCACATTGTAGTAGGACATCATAGAAAACAATATTTTAATTTCTAAAGAACATTAATTAAAAGTGAAAATCCTTCACATGCATGTTTCAGTTTCTAGTATATTTCTGTGGCTTCAAAACTGACAATATCCATGTCTTGTGCTTTTACAAATCTATCAAATATAAAATTAGAGTGGAGTTTCTCTGGAGCTAATAAAAATAGGTACACTTCTTCAGCTAGTTTCATGAGAAATATGCAATTTTATTTATAGGTCCTATAAGAGACCTGGTGGCACAGTGGTTAAGAGTTATGGCTGTTAACCAATACAGCAGCTGCTCCTCGGAAACCCTATAGGGCAATTCAACGCTGTCCTGTAGGGTTACTATGTGTTGGAATCAACTTGATGACAAAGAGTTTGGTTTTTTTCTATTGTTGTTGTTGGTTATTCATTTTAAAAAATAGCCCTTTCCAAGTATAAACATTAATACTTATATACCTGCAGGTATAAATATTAAACAGTCTAAAAGAACAAAGTTTCACTTTTTCTTGATTTCAGCTGTTGTAAGTGATAAAACGCAACTTTATTTTACTTCTTACCATTTTAGAAAGCTTGTCAATCTGTTGTAGACAGTGACAGATGCACTGGTATGGAGAGAAGAGATAGAAAAAACCTAGAGAAGATAAAAATTAATCCAAAATCTAAGCAAAATGGTCAGCTCTTTAGAGAAACTTTAACTAAAGTGAGTGCGTAGATTGAAAATCCAATAGAAAAAATATTACATGCTTATAATCTTAAAGCAAAAGAATCATGTCTATCATCTTCAACTCTCCAATTATATTTAGAAATGTATCCATTTGCAAATAAGAATTGAATCCTTATGTCTTGTTTCCTTTAGATTAAACCTCTTTTTAGGAAGTAAAGTATTATGGAAGATCAGAGAGAAGAGAAAGCACAGAGAAACATGATAGGAAAATAGGAATTAGCATGGTTCCTACACTTGAAGAATCTTATAAGTTAACGCTGAGAGAGTAGGGATTAGAAATTGTCAAATATCAAGCTGTAGATGCAAAAGAGAGTCAGGGTAGTGGATTCCTGTGGAAGGAAAGGATAGTCTTATTTCTGATTTAAGGAACACAGTAAAGGCGGTAGAAGTTGCCTTTCAGAGAGACAGTTATTGAAGTTTTTGGAACTAGAGCTACATATGAGAAAGTATAAATAGAAATTAAAAAGACCTAAGAAAGGGTTGGAAGCCCCTGACCAAAGTATAGCCAGTGATGTAGAACACAGAGGCAGGCAAGAGTATGGCCATTTCCATGAAGTAAATGTCAGAGGAGGGTAAAGTCGTGAGCAGTAAGGTAAGCTATACATCAATAAAAGTCAGGGCAAACATCAAGTTCATATTTGAAGGACTCAAAGCCTAAGGACCAGACAGGTATTAAATGTAGTTATAGCAATATTCTGGAAACTAGAGAATGGAGTCAGATTTAAAAACCCCAAATTTGGGCAGAGGCTAACTTATAGGTGTCACTGTGATACTAATTAGGATAGATTAATTCATATAACCCTTAAAACAACTATGCAATATTTGTGGTAGCCCCATTTTACATATGAACAAACTGTGGCTAAGAGATATCAGATCATTTTTCTAAAGCCAAAGAGCCGGTAAGTCACAGAATGGGAATTCTAAGATAAACCTAGGTTTATCCAATTTCCAAGTTTATGCTACATTAATGAGCAATTAATTTGTACAACTCAGGATTTTTAAAAATCCAGGTAAATAGTCTGGGAAATACATATGGTCCACTACCAAAAGAAAGCCCTTCTGAAGCAACTTTTGCTTTAGCAGGGTTGTGTTTATAATTTTCCTAAGCAAGCAAGTGAAAGGCCTGCAGATGGCTTTGAAAGGCAGCAGAAGATGATCCCATAGCAGTGAGAGCTCCACACTCAGTCCTTGAAGCCTTGTGGTGCCTTGGTGATGGGATGCACTTCCTAGTGCATCCTAACGCTCTTTCCATTTCACAAACCATCTTTCTGGAGGTGTGAGACTCCTTTGTAATGAATATGTGCACATCCAGAGGTTCCTAGAACATGCATTTTTAGATGAGGAAATCGGGATCTAGTTAGGTTAATTCATTCAAAATTCTCACAAAAGAATGAAAATACATCCACCTAGAGTGGAGGGGAAAAAAGGAAAGAAATAACAATTTTGGAGTGTTTCTTTGATTTCTTGCTCCCCACTTTTACATTTATGTGAAAGGATGTTTACAACATCAAAGAATATAACACTTTTTGATGCTGTGTATGTTTATTCACAAAGTATCCAAATTACATTAATCTCAGATATCCTTAAATTTTTCAACAGACTGATTTTGAATTAAAAATATATAAAAATATTATAGGAAATATAAGCGATTACTTTTTACATCATATCAGCAAGGCACCTAAAGAAGTCTGCCATTAGAATATAATTAGAAATTAATCTGTAAGAAAATTTAGTATAATACCTTTTGTTGCTGTTCATCAAGACCTGTTCACAATTTCAGCACTTGTGCCACCATTACATAAATTCAGTCAATTAGTTATCAAATCGTATGTTTTCAGTATCTTCTCTCTTCTCGTTAAAATATTTTAATTCTGTATTTTCTAATCCTATATTTTCTAATTCTAACATCTGTTCTTGCTCTGTAGTTCATGTGGCAGCAAAAGAACTGTCTTCTCCATATTGACTTTCTGCTGTACCAGTTGTTTACAAATATACAAACACACAGGTCTACATACATACAAACACACACACAAAAAATATTCTAAGTAAAATCACACGGTCAGGGCACAGATTGCTTAGGTTATTAAATATTGTGATTAATAGAGTTCCTCCAACAGGTAAACATAAATACATTTCCAAGAATGAGTATAAATATACAACAGTAAGGATATGTGTACTGCATTTTTATGCAAATAACACACACCTTCTGCATTTGTCAGCAGCTCCCTTCCTCCATGAGGTATTAGGTTCTCTATGCCAATTTTTTTTTCACAGCAACATGTGGAGAAGGATTGGCATGGCGGTGCTTGTGAGGTTGCCTTTCCAGGGGATTTGCGTAAAATACAGCATATTCCAGGCTGAACATAACTCATCAATTGCTTGACAGATGCAGAAGTCAGAAGACACTCTTGCCCCTTAGGGCTATGATCAGGAAAATCATTATAAACTTATCAGAGTTTTGCATTGTAGTAGAGCTGTTGTTAGACACAGTTTTACAACTGATAAAATGTTAGATAATTCTAGTTACAGCATGTCTGGAAAAATTGGTTTGCATGATTTCCTTTCATTTGTCCTTTTATATCAGATAGAGGTTTAAGATAACACCTTTCTGCTTAAGAAAGCTGATTAACAAAATAAATGAAAATAGTCCAATCCATCAGCAAACCCTGTAGACTCAACTTGCAAAACATATCCAGAATCAGACTACTTTTCAGACTTTCACTGCTGATATCCTGGACTGAGCAACGGTCAGTTCTGGTCTCCTCACCGGTCTCCCTGTCTGCTTCACCTCCACTCCTTTATCTAATTCTTCTCTCCCCATTATCTATTTGACTTAATCTTGTTTAGTATCTTCCTGATTTATATGTTCTACTCACAGTGGCTTTTGTTCTTAGAAAATGTCAAGCATATCCTCACCTTACCACTGCACTGGCTGTTTGCTCTGCTTGGGATAGCTACACAGGTAACTTTCTCATTCTCTTTATGTCAGCTTCCTCAAAAAAACCAATGCTGACCTCACCATTTAATACTGTTTAATAATCTCTCTCATCAACCCAGAAATTGTTACAACCCCCCTCCATTCTGCTTGACTTTTTGTTTTATCCACAGTTCCGTAGTGGTTATCACATTATATATATACATGTATATATATAACAGATACTGTACTATAGAAGGAGCCCTGGTGGCACAGTGGTCAAACATTCGGCTGCTAACCAAAAGGTCAGCAGTTCGAATCTACCAGCCACTCCTTGGAAGCCCTATGGGGCAGTTCTACTCTGTCCCATAGGGTTGCTATGTGTTGGCATCAACTCAACGGCAACAGGTTTGGTTTTGGTTTTTTATACTATATATGCTTTATTACATGTTATATGGAAATAAATATGCTTACTGTTTAGTGTCTTTCTCCACTAGAATTAAGCCCCAGGAGGGCAGGAAATATCTCCTTTGTTTAGTGATGATCACTCATCATGAATAGAACCCAGGACATGGTGTGTCCTCAATAAAATGTGTTGCTAAACGAAACATGCTTACTAACTAAGAACATATGTTATGCTAATCACTGTTACACTTAGATGATAACACTGTCGAGGGGTTTAAATAATATCTTAATTAGTGACATTAAATAACATCTCAAAATATTGCTGATTGATGCTTTAAAAAGTGACAACTTGTCATTTTGCACCACGTGTTTCAAACATAAATAGATTTAGGAGGCAACAGAAAGGTCTTTTTATTAATTCCCTATGTGCAAGTGACTGACAATCATAAATAGAATTGAGAAATATCATGTCTGTGGAGAGGCAAGCACTTCTCCTCAACAGCAGTATTAGTTAGCTTACCCCAACCTATGGACAAAAGACTGTGAGCCTCAGGTCTTTTACACCAGCTTGGAACTCAGGTCCCCTGTTTTCCCTTTTCTGTCCTGGCCTCCCTCAATACCTAGAGATACAGATGCCATTCACCAACAGACCAGACAGAATCTGCCCCAGCATTGGAACCAATGAAGACATAAAGGACATGATGAATAAGCAGAGCCTCATTCCCTTCGTTGAACAGCATGTTGGAAGGGAAAATCCATCATGTCTGAATCTCTCAAACTCAAATTCCAACCTCAGATGGAACACTTACTAGCTAGGTGATAGGAGCCAAAATAGTCTGTTCCTCTTTCTCATCTGCATAGCCATGTAGAGACCAGATCTTCGATACTTGCTCATTGTTACTTGCAAAGCAGATACTGAATAATGGAAGATTGTATTATAATTATACTTGAAACCAGGAATTTTGTTTTTTTTCCAAAATATCCTGAGATGAGCTCTGAGTATCTCTGTTGTTTCCTGGCCAAAGCATTCCCTTCCTACTAATATCCTCCCCAAGCCTCATGACACCGGCCCAGATCATAAAACTTGATTACTACCTTAGGTCCTCTGGTTAGGATATCAAGTGTCTATCCTTATTCATATGATCACCTTAGAACTGATATCCTGCCCTGAACTTCATCTGTGCTGAAACCATGATCAGAAACTGACAACCACTCCCCAAATGAATCTTACTTCCTGTATATCTAAAATGAAACCCTATAGCGGCCGATCAATTGGAAATAAATCGTCACCTTCCATCCTTATATATGACCAGCTGTTTAGATTCTCCTGGTATCATGTCATCTATGTATCAAAGGCATCCTGAGCCATGTTTAAGTTAGTAATTCCTTGAGAACACTGTAGGTCAAGTCATTCAGCTTCTTTCTTAGGGACCTCTCACTTCAGCCATGCTTATTTTTCAGTCATAGTTTATTTTACTTCTTTATTTTATTTTTATTCTAGGATTCCACAATTCCATAGAAGCCCTGATGGTGCAGTTGTTAAGTGCTCAGCTGCTAACCAAAAGGTAGGCAATTCGAACCCACCAGCTGCTCCGTGAGAGAAAGATGTGGTAGTCTGCTTCTGTAAAGATTTACAGCCTCGGAAACCCTATGGGGCAGTTCTACTCTGTCACACTGGGTCACTAGAGTTAGAATTGACTCACGGCAATGGATTTGGTTTGGGCCAAACTTCCACAGCTTATGTTGCTCTGGTCACAGTAGCCTTCACATCTAAGCTTCCCTAACTTATAATAAATTGATTAAAGTCTTTGTAACTACTTTTAATATAGGTGTTCTACAGACTTTCCTAGAATCTCAATAATTACTGTGAAGCTTTGGATAAGACATTTGTGGTAACATGGGTTATTTTATGTGGCCTTTTGCCTTGGTTCTTTGGAAAAACAGCTTGGCAGATTTTTCCTCTAAGCTCTTAGGAGTTACCTTTGCCCTAGTTTTCTATCCCAGAGGGTTTGTTACTTTTATTAGGGTTGATTGACATTTTCTGAGCAAACTGTAAACAACTTGGTTTTATACTTTTTGTCTGGCCCTGGGCTGCAGCCTGCCCTGATATTGGTATGCATCTTGCAGGAATTGGTCAATATATTATGCAAACAAGGTGAGTGGTAGCGCACCTATGCCTACTACGCAAATGGAGTGTCTGTGGCCTACTGAGAAGGGACTGGTCAGTTGTAGCCCCACTGGAAGGGCTATGCCTTGAAACTGACAAGGAGTTGTGTATATATATTAAGCTAGCCCCACGGAGGTTTAGTCAGACAGAAAGAAGCAAGAAGTGCAGACAGAAAGAAGCAAGAAAAAAAGAAACAGCAGGAAGAAAGCAGGAGAAAGCAAAGCTTCGAACCGGTTCTTCCTGGTTCAGTCATGGCCAAGGAAGCAGAACAGACCCTAATTTTCAAAATTTGGGTGAACTGGAATGATAACTGGAACAAGAAAAATTACAGGTCAAAGGTTTGCTGGATACTTAGTCTCCTTCTTAGAAAAAGAGGGCATCATACACTTTGCATAGCAACCAATTCTCTTGCTCGTTGGATTTGGAATAGAGTTAGCAACAGCAATTCTCCTTAAAAGAAGGCAGCTGATCCCACCTCTTTGAACTTGTGTTGCTCTCCATAGCTCTGCCAATAATCCAGTGTCAGGTATCAGGCTCCTGAAAGTTTTCACAATGCCTCTTACGAGTCTCCTATTCCAGGGCTTTGACCCATAATTTTTCCTGTTCTAGTTACCGTTCTGGATCATCCAAACTTTAAAAGTTCGCGTTTGTTCCAGTTTCATTTCATCGTCTATGACTGAACTGGTTCAAACCAGTTCGAAGCCTTAGGAGAAGAAGCAGAGAGAGAGAGAGAGGGGGCAAGAAACCTCTTAAAAGAGCTGTAACACTGGTCAAGGGCTATAACACTGAAGACAGTGAGAGGTCTGGAAGAAGCCCAGCATAAGAGCCTGCAGCAATAGATGTCAGGGTCAAGAGGAGCCTATCCTGAGGGGGCTGAGAGTAACCTGTCCTCAGAGGGCCATGAGGAGCACATCCTTGGGGGGCTTCCTGATCCTGATTCCTGAGTTGTAGCCTGTTGTTCCTGATCCCAAGTTGTACCATGTTCCTTAATAAATCACTTATCTGTAAGTATGGCCTGTGAGTTCTGTGTAATCACTGCAACAGATTATTGAACCCAGCAGAGAAGTACAGAACGCTGTGAGAGGGGTTGCTGGTGTCAGAATTGGTAACAAGTTTTGAGAATGGAGGTATATCTGACTTCCATCTCATAGGGATTAGCCTTGGGCTGATCCTGGCTATTATCTGCCTTAGGCTGGGTTCTCTAGAGAAGCAAAACCAGTAAAGCATATAAATATATATACAGAGAGAGATTTATATCAAGGAAATGGCTCACATGGTAGTAAAGGCTGGCACATCCCAAGTCCATGGGTCAGGACAGAGGCTTCTCCTGATTCACATAGCTGCAGGGGCTGGCGAACCCAAGACTGGCAGATCAGACAGCAGGGCTCTTGCTCACAGGCTAAAAAGATTGACAAATCCCAAGATTGCAGGTAAGCTGCTAGCTCAAGTTCCAAGAACCAGAGGTCAGATGAACAGGAGCCAGCTGCAGGATCCAGAGTGAGCAAAAGCCCATGAGCCTTGCCAGAAAGGCCACCTATATTGAATGCAGGCCACACCCCAAGGAAACAACTACTTGGCTACTCAGAGGAGATCCATCATGGAGGTGATCACACTATATCAAATCTCATCATGGAAGTGATCACATATCATCATACGACTGCCAAACTATGTTATAACTGCCAGACCACTGAGAATCATGGCCCAGCCAAGTTGACACATGACCTTAACGATCACATTATCCCTCCTGAAGTTACTACTACTACCCCTACCATTTTACAGCAATTATCTAACAAATCCAAATTTTAAGTATTTTTTAGTAAAGGATGTATTACACATCCTTATATCTGTTCACGTATGCATTACCATTCATTTAACGACCCACATGTTCCAAGAGAAACCAAAATAACTAATACATGGCTTCTTTCCTGAAAAAGCCTAAATATTGCTGATGAAAACTAACATAACAACCATAACTAAACTGAAGATAACAATGAGTTATGAACAATATTCTAGAGGCACAGGGTTAAAGGGAAAAATAAATCTTCATGCATTTCTTTTTTTAAGTCTACAATGGGAAGTGAAATTTGAATTGGTCTTCAGAGTATGAATTCTGGTAAACTGGACAACAGACATATTCCTGAGAAGGATCAAGTGAAAACTATGTGCAACTGTATGACCAGGATTGAGGGATGCTTGGTGATAAAATAGGGTTGAATACAGGTTCCTGGGTGATGGCACCCAGGACGGCAAGCGACTTTAGGTAACACAATACAAGTTGAATACTATAGTAAGAATGCTTAGGATTTTAGACCTTTTCTTACAGGAAATGAAGAATCTTTGTGACTTTTTAAAGCAGCACAATGAAAAGGTCATATTTGTGTTTAAAGAAAACAACTCTGAAGACAATGTGGAAGAAGGACAAGGAGGAATAGAGATTAGAAAGAGGTAGTCCATTGTAAATAGCACTGCATGAGTACAAAAAGTGATGATAAGGGCATAAAATAAAGCAATAATAGTGAGCTGAGAGAAGAGGCTGAGTAGGAGAACTTTGTAGGCAGAATTCATAGTACCGTTATTAATGAATAGAAATGGGGAGAAAGGGAAAATAAAGTTTACTCTGAAGTTTAGAAATCTAAACGAATATAATTTCATGCATACGATGTGAATCAGAGAAGCAGAAGCTAAAAAGGCAAGGATCTTCTTCTGGTCGACACAGACAGAAAGGCTTCCCCTAAAGCCGGCACCTTGAAATCACACTTCTACCCTCCTAAACTGTGAGAAAATAAATGTCTGTTTGTTAAAGCCATCCACTTGTGATATTTTTGTTATAGCAGCACTAGATAACTAAGACAATGCCTCACTTTGCTAACAGCAAGAAGTTGCTTGGAGTGTCTTTTTTCTTAGAAACACAACAGAGAGTGAGGAATTCACCACAGCAAGGTAGCCCAGAATTACGGGTATGCTACCTTTTCTACTTTTCTTGGATTAAAGTACTGTGTAGAAAGAAAATAGTAGTACCCGATGGCCCACTCTGGAAACATGCAAGGAAATGTTTCCTTCCTCACAATTGCACACTGGTTCTGTATTTTGGCAATCTTGAAAGCTACTCAAGATTTTAGCACTGCAGGCCATTCTACTATTGCCTACCACACTTTTTCTCTACATAAAGAGATGAGAACAGATTTTCTTTTAAAGATCCTTTCCAGCTATGTGTTTCAATGATTTCATCAGTATGAGTACTTTCCACATCTGGGCAACTACTAACAACAACAACAACAAAATCCAACTCATTCTGACTCTTAGTGATCCTATAGGACAGAGTAGAACCTCCCCACAGGGTTTCCAAGGAGTGGCTGGTGGATTCAAACTGCCAGCCTTTTGGTTAGCAGCCTGAGCTCTTAACCACTGCTCGTGTAACTACCACTAAGGATTTATTTTAATCTCAGATGTTATTAAATATTAGGAGTACAAAGAAAACAATGAAGAATGCATCTTTATATAAGGCTAGTTATTTAACTTGGTGCTGGGTATCATTTTATTTTTGATGGGATCACCTAAAATACAGTTTATAAGGACGGGGAAATAATTAAATTAAGAATATTTTCAAAATTAATTAAGAAAATATATTTCCATTTAAACCTACAACCTTCAATTTTTAATTTCTGTTTTAAACCATTGATTTATGGTAACTCTTCTCTATTTATGATAACACTATAAAAATAGGTATTCTGATCTATTATATTCTTTACATGTTTTAAATGATCATAGTAAAAAAAATATATGGGAAGTAGCATACTTTCTTCTTACTATGACTAGGGTAGTCAAAAGGATGAGAACTTGATCTTTTCTCTTTTGTAGAAACCATGTTAGAGGATGGAATAAAAACGCCATTGGGGAAAATTAATATTTAAGATATATCTCAGTGGAAAGAAAAATGTACTTTTTTTTTGGTTCAATTTTCAGAGAATCTACTGAGTCCTAATTACCTGTGGCAGAACATTGTTTCATTCTTGTGAGTTCCCTAGTTAGGCCAAACACATAATGTCTTAATTTTTACAAATATATGATATAGAGTGAACAGATTGCTTATGTATTTAATCTACCTTTCCATATTCAGTTTATATTTGCAATAAAAGTAGTGCTTAAACAAAAATGGCCATTGTCATAATTTTATAGAATATATCAAATTTATATATTTGTTTAGTTTTGAATTTTGCTTACATTATTTTATGACAAACTGCTGATAGGCAATATAGTGTTAAATTATCAAATTTCCTTTTTTGTCAAGAATATATTTCTATGCCTATTTCTCATGAAATCAATGATAAAACAAAATATTTGTATAGCCTTATATATACGGGATAAAATATGCAAACACAGGACAAATCCCATGCTATTTTAGAAATACTTCTCATTCTGTGTTTAAAATAGATGAAATGAGCTATAAATATAACAATTATATAGTTACATTATGCCTATAAGATAAATTAATTGGAAAAAATATTGAATAAGAAATCAGCCATACATATGGAAGAACACATATAGATAGGCAGGCAGATTTTTCCATAACAGTTACTTTACTAACTAAATTCTGTAAACTTCTTTATGGCAGGGGTTAACAAACACTTTCTGCAAAGGCCAGGCAGTAAGTATTATAGGCTTTCCAGGTAACATGGTCTCTTTCACATCTACTCAACTTTGCTGCTAAAGTGTGAAAGCAGCTGTAGACAGTAAGTAAACACAGGACCAAGGCTGTGTTCTAATACAACTTTATTAAAACAAAACAGGATAAAAAATAGGCAGTGGGCAAGATTTAGTCCTGGGAGCTGTACTTTGCCAACTCTGCTTTAGGGGCATTATAAAATTTTGGAGTGATATGAGCATTCTTAAAGACGTAGAATGACATTTTGACATTCTCCCTGATTCTGGTTTCCCCTATGATACAGGTTAATGTAAGAGAACACTTAAACATCTAAATTTTGAAAAAAAGATAATTTAAAAGAGCAAAATTATAGTAATCAAGACATCTTGGTATTGGAAAACGGACAGGCACATAGATCAATGAAAAATAATAAAGATCCCAGAAAGAAGCATACACTGGCAATTGATTTTTGACGTGGTGTGAAAGTAATTCACTGGATAAGGGATAGTTCTTTAAGCACATGGTGCTGGTGCAATTGTATAATTAAGTCTTCTTATTTCCGTTTCCTCCATTGCCAGATAATTTTAAGATGAAGAGTCTGAAAATTAGAAGATTGACTAGATTGCATGGTACCTGTCAGCTAAGGAGTAGGAAATAAAGGTTATTTGCTAAATAAGTAAGACGTTTTTGGAGTATGTGTTGAAAATTATTAGAAAAATTAAATAGGAAAAATCACTGCAGAAAACATTTTGGGAATCTAGCTCAAAATGAATTAAGGATCAATTAGAAGAATTAAGGGCTCCACTGAGGGTAGTCATAAGGATTTTAGTGCAACAAGCCATTAGTATGAGTGTTGAGAAAGTGCAGGCTGGGAATTGGCAAATATAATAGTCTGAATTATCAACGATTTGCTCCTCAAGATCTTTTTTCCATCACATGTTTCACTCTACCCTTTAAAGGCAAGAGATTGACACAGAGGGGTGACTTTATCTTCCAGCTACTGAGTGTGTTTTGTCAATGGGACACACCAACAGAAGACTATGAGGCTGTAAGAAAGTGAGGTTGAATATGAATCTCCTGGTCTCTTTCCTGCTGATTTGCCTTGGGTTGGTTGTTTCTTTCTCTTAAAGGCCATAGCTGCTGTCATCTGACAGTTTCTTCTTTAGCCTGTGAGTTTTGATAACTGCTCTTTTCTTCATTCGTTCAGATCTAGGGGTAGTAATGAACTTCTACCATTACTAGTCCCTTAAGAACTGTACTATCCCTTTGCGTTGTCCTTAAGCCCTACTTGTATCTTTGTAAATAATCCCTTTATTAAACTTTGCCCAAATACTTAACTGAAGTATGTTAACTCTCCCTGATGTGACTCTAACTGACATGGTTGGTGAACTCGTTGGAGAATACTAGAAAGTACCTTGTAAATGATTAAATATTATTTATAAAATAATTAGAAACTTCCAGAAATTCAAGCCAGATTCAAGATGTGGAAGGAGGGATATAACTGCTGATGTCAGATAGATCATGGCTGAAAGCAGAGAATACCAGAAAGATGTTTACTTATGTTTTATTGGCTATGCAAAGGCATTCGACTGTGTGGATCATAGCAAATTATGGATAACACTGCAAAGAATGGGAATTCCAGAATGCTTAATTGTGCTCATGGAGAATGTGTACATAGACCAAGAGACAGTCATTCAAAAAGAACGAGGGGATACTGAGTGATTTAAAATCAGAAAAAGTGTGTGTCAGGGTTGTATCCTTTCACCATATTTCTTCAATCAGTATGCTGATCAAATGATCCAAGAAGCCAGACTATACAAAGAAGAACGTGGCATCAGGACTGGAGAAAGACTCATCAACAACCTGCGATATGCAGATGGCACAAACTTGCTTGCTGAAAGTAAAGACAACTTGGAGCATTTACTGATGAAGATCAAAGATTACAGCTTTCAGTAAGGATTATACCTTACCATAAAGAAAACAAAAATCCTCACAACTGGACTAATAAGCAACATCATGATAAATGGAGAAAAGATTGAAGTTGTGCAGGATTTCATGTTACATGGATCCACAACCAATGCCCCTGGAAGCAGTAGTCAGATATCAACCATAGTACAGGCATACCTCGAAGGTACTGCAGATTTGGTTCCAGACCACTGCAATTAAGCAAGTCACACAATTTATTTGGTTTCCCAGTGCATATAAAATTATGTTTACACTCTACTGTAGTCTTTTAAGTGCAATAGCATTATGTCTAAGAAAAAAAATGTACATACCTTAATTAAAAACTACTTTATTGCTAAAAAATGTTATCATCAGAGCCTTCAGCAAGTAGTAATCTTATTGCTAGTGGAGGATCTGGCCTTGATGTTGATGGCTGCTGACTGATGGGGGTGGTGGTTCTTGAAGGTTGGGGTGGCTGTGGCAATTTCTTAAAATAAGATGACACTGAAGTTTGCCACATCGATTGACTCTTCCTTTCATGAATGATTTCTCTGTAGCATGCAATGATGCATTTACCCACAGTAGAACTTCTTTCACAATTGGAGTCTATCCTCTCAAACTCTGCCACTGCTTTATTAACTAACTTTAAGTAATATTCTAAATCTTTTGCTGTCATTTCAACAATGTTCACAGCATCTTCACCAGTAGTATATTCCATCTCAAGAAAACACTTTCTTTGTTAATCCACAAGAAGCAACTCCACATCAGTTAAAATTGTATCATAAGGATCGACTTCCGGCAAAATGGCTCTCTAGGCAGAAGCACCATGCCATACCTCCACAGCAAAGATCCAAAAAACTAAGCCAAACAGAGAAAACATCAATCCTGAAACCCTAAAACATCAATTGAAGAGATAAAGAACTCAGCCAAGCACCAAATGGAGTGAGAAAACTGACAGAGAATGGAGAGCAAGGAGAGATTCATGCAGAGGTCCCCTATCAGCTAACGCAGCGTGGATCTGCCATCATAGACTCCTATCAGAGACCAGTAAATAGGGGGTACGAGAAAGCAGCTACACAGAGCTTCCAGCAGGAGACAACACAACCGGTAATTTGCAATATATGCTTTCCCATCCCCCACCCTTCTTCAACCCCACTCGGCCTCTTATGCTTCCCGGGGCCACATTCTCTTGCCCAGGAAGCACCAGCTGCTTGGATTCCAACCGCCCGCACTGGCCAGCTCCCTGAGTGCCATTTGTTCGCTGCTGGTGTTGCTTTTTTCCGCTTCTTTTGACTTCTTCCTTACCTCTCACCACCTCCTCCACCTTTCATTCGAATACCTGGCTCCAGGCGCCATCTTTGCTTTGCTTCTTCCTAAAGGGCTGTGGAGCTCCGTTCGAGTGTGGAACTGCTTCCTAGTCTGGGCTGCCAAGCTGGTGCGATACCGTGGCTCTTGTTTGTTTGTTTGTTTTGAATTGTTTGCTTGTTTTCTTTTCCTTTTCTCGAGTTGGGAGCCTGTTCTGGCCGGACGGTGATGTGCAGCTTGGGACCTATCCCTTCAGCTTGCTCAGACATGCAGAGGGGTCCCTGAGCGCATTTCTTTTTTCATGTTTTTTTTTTTCTGTTTGTTTTGAGGGCTTTTCTTCTTCTTTTTTTTAAAATTTGTTTTGTTGTCTTTTCCCTCTTTATCCCTTTTTGTCTTGCTTCATTACTCAGTTTCTCGTCTCTCTACCTTCCTTTTCTTCCTGTTCCCTGAATACCTGGTGCTGAATACTTTTATGCCTTCTAGCCAGGCTGTACTGCAACACCCAAGAACAACTTCCCCAGACCTCATAGCTGCACTGGTGGGATCCCTGGGAGCTTTGCTGTTCTTTTTCCTTTCTAATTTTTATTTATTCATTCTTTTCTTTTATTCTTCTTTCCCATTTTGTTTTTCTCCATTTCATAGTCTCTCATTTCTCCACTCCAACGGCAAGCTCCCCTAGCACTCTTTTTTGTTTGTTTGTATGTTTTTGGCTCCTGTTCCTCTCCCCTCTCTCCCATATCCATCTTAGCTCCATGCATAACAATCTCCCCCCTCCATCCTGCCTACCTGCACCATGCACTTAACATCATACCACCAAGCAGCACAGGTATGGCCTACCAGAACCTTCCCTGCACTGATTACCGACCCTCCCTGGTGGCTGTAGTAAGTGCCACAAACAACCCATCCCAGTAACTCCTCTTCAGCTAGACCTGCCTTGCTGTACCATATCCGAGCATCTGACCCTGCCAATTGGAGAAGGAGGCGAAAAGTATTGTGCCCACAGACAAGCAAACAACAAAGAACACACATCCTGCCTTCTCAGACATAGCCAAATTTAAAAAAAAAGGATGAAACAAACAAATATAAAATCAATAAATGAGAAAAATAACTGCTGAATGCCCCAAAGACATTAGACGATACCAAAACATTTACAAAAACAGGACAGGATGGTTGCAGTAGGTATCCAAAATAAAACACCACATGACTTTCCAGTGAAAGAAAAGGCACTAGAATTACCTGATAGGGAATTCAAATCTGTAATACTAAGAATTATCCAAGAGTGGAATCAAAAAGCAGCCCAAAATGAGGAAAAAATAGACAAATTCACAGAAAAGGCAGAAAAATTCATGGAAAATACAGACAAAAAAAATGGAAGAATTCAGGAAAATAATGCAGGAACAAATGCCAAAATAAATTCACAACTAGAAATTATATAAAAACAAAAATTAGAAATCCAAAAGATAAACAACAAGATTTCAGAAATGGACGGTGTCATAGAAGGACAGAGCAGATTTGAAATGGTGGAAGACAGGATTAGTGAAATTGAAAACAAAAACTTGAATACAACTCTGTTCGAGGAAAATTCAGAAAAAAAAAAAGAAAGAAAAATGAAAGACCCTGAGAGTTATGTGGGATATAATCAAAAGCAAAAATCTATGAGTGATTGGAGTTCTAGAACAGGAGAGAAAATAGAAAACGCAGAGAGGATCATTGAAGAACTACTGACAGAAAACTTCCCCAATATCATGAAAGATGAAAAGCTGGCCATGCAAGAAGCTCAACCAACCTCATATAGGATAGACCCCAAAAGAAAATCACCAAGGCATATCATAATCACACTCGCCAAAACCAAAGACAAACAAAGAATCCTGAGAGCAACTCGTCAAAAACAAGAAGTCACATACAGAGGAGAAACAATAAGAGTAAGCTCAGATTAGTTAGCAGAAACCATGCAGGCAAGAAGGCCATGGGATGACATATATAAAACCTTGAAAGAAAAAAAATTGCCAGCCAAGAATAATATATCCTGCAAAACTCACGTTCAAATATGATGGTGAAATTAGGACATTTCCAGATAAACAGAAATTAAGGGAATATGTAAAAACCAACCAAACTTACAAGAATTATTAAAGGGAGTTGAATCTAGGTTGAATCTAGGACGCAGGATCGTACCAGCCAGATACCAGTCTAGGAAATGAACTCTCAAGGACTATCCAAAACCAAAAGAAATAGAACAGGGAATCAGAACAGTTAATTTGTAAATGACAACAACATCAGAACAATAAAAGTGGGAATAAATGCTGTCGGTATAGAACCTTCTAATGGAGAGGAAGGCAAGGTGATACCAAGTAATGGTAGACTGCTTCCAACTTAGAAAGATAAAGGTAAATTTTACGGTAACCACAAAGAAAGCTAACAAACTTACTTATAAAAATAAAGAGGAAAAACATAAAGTCTCAGCAAAAACAATACCTACAAAAACAAAAGAAATGAATAAAAGTAATTCAGCACTGGAGAGTAAGAAGAACAAAGAAAACGCCAGCACCACAAAAAAAAGCACTATAAAATGAGAGCAACAAACTCACATTTATTAATAATTACACTGAATGTAAATATACTCAATGCACCCATAAAGAGATGGAGAGTAACAGAATGGATAAGAAAACAGCATCCATCAATATGCCGTCTAAAAGAGACACACCTTAGAAACAAAGATGTGAATTTATTAAAAGTTAAAGGTTGGAAAACAATATATCAAGCTAACAAATACCAAAAAAGAGCAGGAGCGGCAATACTAATCTCAGATAAAATAGAATTTAAAACACAATCCATCACAAAAGACAAAGAAGAATACTATATAATGATTAAGGAGATGATCCATCATGAAGACATAACCATAATAAACATCTACGCACCCAATGACAGGGCTCCAAAATACATAA